>NW_020172632.1:3478735-3554234 GCF_003031525.2 Neophocaena asiaeorientalis asiaeorientalis | reverse complement strand
TTGATGAAGGTAGCTTAGGGTAGTCAGGAAGGCTGCGAGCACGACCCTTTTTCGCTCCAGCACTGTACTCTTCCAGCGCTTCTGGACTATTACTTCTAACCCCCGGCAAAAGCCGAAAGCACCTTTTTGGGAACTGAGATTTCGAAACCAATCCGGGGCCACGGATTCCACAACGTTTGTTTGATCAACGCGATCAAGGACATTTATAATATTACCAATTGAAGTGCCTTTCCTGGGACAGAATTATTTTATCCATTTATTAGTCATCCAGCGTGGTGTGTGTGTAGGAGCTCATCACACCATTAGGAGATGCATACTGTTTATCAGAAAACTATTGATTCACTACCGAAATATGGTAAAATGCAGTTGCTTAGTGGCTTGGAGACCAGAACGTGGACTGAGGTCCTGTTGGTGTTTCCCTCCCGCACCCACTCCCGGCCCTACTTTTCCCCAGGTGTAAGCCGGGGGGTTCAGCTTACTGGGCAAAGGCTAAGCCTTGAGTTTCCCGACGTGGATGCGGGCGCAGTGAATAACTGAATTTGAGAGCGCATCTCTGCTTACTATCCTCCATTCTTTCTATGGCGTCGTCCCCTGGGGCTCTGGCCATTCCATTAATTAGCACTTGCCTTTCTACTCTGCATCTGAAAAAGTTCAGATCCTTCCCCGTCTCAGCTCGCTGTAAACTAGACCCCGTTAGACTCTGCAGTACTGTTTCTTCCATTCTATACATTTCGGTATATTTGTCTTACTGAATATTGTCGAGGTTTTTGAGAGATTGAATAATGGCTTTTCATATTTCCTAGAGGAGACCACACAACTCATTTCTAAAATACTTAGATTAGCTAAGCTATTTCCTGCGAAGAGCCCAAGAAATGTGGCGATGTTCTAATGCCTAGGCAAGTTTTAGGCTGGTGAAGAGGGACAGAGCTGCCTCTCCTCTTTTCGTGCTCCGACCACCTGAGAATAAAGCAACTGCAGGAGTACCTCTCTTTAACTTTAATAAACATCCTATATTTGAAATATCTAAAGAGCAATTTTAATGCTTATACTTGATGGATACTGAAAAGTCCATTAAACTCGACTTTAAATTAAGAAACATCCATCTTTACAGTTGCAAATTGAAGAAGTGTTTATTTTTCTTAGTAATAGTCTTGTGTTTAGAAAATATTCAGCTTACTCAAGCAGTGTATTTTGTGTGTTGATTCTAGTTTTTAAACGCAAATTACAGCTTTTTCCTTCAAAATCATCTCAATTTCTACTTTTACCTAAACTTTAAAATAAACGTTTTACATTTAATTTCATGTTGCTATCAAACATAAATTTACTCAGTAACTTGTGGTTTGAGGTGGCAGAAGTTGAAGTCTTGTTGCACTTGACATAGGGAAGGTGAACTTAAAATGCCAAATGAAAAGGATTTTTTTCCTCGGATTTTTTTCTTCTATATTCTTTTATACTATCATGGAAAATAAATTATTGAAAACCACTTGCCTGCCACCTTCCAATCCTTGTTAGGGCAGGCATCACAACCATGTCCTTCAATAAACCTTGAGGTATTTTGTTCTTTTTGGAGTGAGGGCAGGGAGCTTATAAAGCAGAAGGAGGGAACTTTTACATAAAACATCTTTGTTCTTGTGGGAGATGATGAATAAAGTATTTATAAATTTATAAATGGAAACTGCATTGAAATCCTTTGGTGAAATCTTTAAAATAACAGAGTAAGTAGTAGATGCTGGAAAATTCTCTTGGAAATTTGATATTTCCATTTCATTCATTTTTTTTTTATTTTTAGCTAAACATATTCTTAAGATTTTATATGCCTTTACCAAAAAGCTTCGTGGGAATCAAGTGCTATATGTAGGAGTGGCCTATTTATTTATTGTAAAAGTTTCTGTATTTATTATCCTGTAGCCCCTAAATAAGTTATGACCCTTATATGTAATATATGTATGTTCTTGCTAAGCTTTTTATCCCCTAAATATTGGTATTTGCAGCATATTTTAATATTTAAACATTTTGTAATTTTACACTTCTGATATTTCAGGGAGAAAAAGTCAGTGTTACACTTAGCATACTTATGGTATAACTTTGGGAAACGTATTATTTAACCAATTGTTTCATTTTGTGATTTTTAAAAAATCAACTAATGGGAAGCACTTTTAGATGGCATTTTCTTTTTAAAGTGCCTTTTAGAGCTAACATATATTTGCTTTCAGATCGCTACTTCTGAAACCTGTTTTTCAACTATTTAACTTTGAAAGAAAGGGAAGATCGAATATATAAGGATAAATTCACACTGAAATAATTTCAGGTTTATTTCCCAAACATGTTGTCCTTATTCTGTTTTAAAGCAGACATACTAGGCACCAAGTAAAATCTTTGAGGGGAAGCATGAGGAGAGAAAGAAAAGAATAACTGAATCATCAATAGAATATGTCTAGTTTTTCAATTAGTCTACTTTTTCTAACATCAAGACTTAAAACACCATGATCTTTTAGTGTAGTTCTCCTTAGCAAGAGGCAAATTATGTGGGGATTATAAGAGGAGTGGAAACCACAGAAAACACTGTCCTGTTTTGAAAAAGTGTTTTAATCAGGCAAAAGAAGCATCAGGACAAACCATTTTTAAAACAAAGTCTTCAAGTTGGGTATTGAGACTGGCAAAGGGAGAAGCAAGGAGAAAAGTCAGGGAAAGATAAAATATTCGGATGAAAGCCAAAGCTATTTGCAATTACATGTTAGAACTCAGGGTTTTGCAGGTGAAAAAGATGTTGCTTAAATATATTCATAAACCTGTAGTAAGATTTCCACTTAGCAGTTTCAGAAGATTTAACTAGCTGCTTAAAATATGACAGAACTGAATTTTAACAAATGATATTAAAATAGGACAGCCAATCAATTAATTAACTGACAAAATAGAAGGCAGTGTGGGAGAGCCCTCCCCACATTCATTGCAGATTCGCAGCTCCCTCCGCCCGGTTTCCCTCCATCAGGCTAACGACCTCGTTTCTCCGGTAGAGCCTGGCCAAGTCGCAGGCGGTGTCCCCCTGATGGTTCCGATGCCCCACTTTGCAGGCCGTGTGCTTCACAAGGAACTCCACCACGGGGAGGTGGCCTTCTTTGGCAGCCAAGTGCAAGGGCAGGTTCCCTTCATTATCCTCGATGTTAACATCAGCTTGAAACTCCAGCAAAGTCTGTAAAGTGTCCAGGAAACCTGCTCTGGCTGCATCGTGAATGACAGCGAAACCAGTTCGGTCTTTCAAATCGGGATTAGCACCTCTAAGTAGTAGTCGCCTGGCAATCTCGGGATTTCCAAGTTTCATAACCTAGAAAAGAAGAAAAAACGGTAGAATCCTTCAAGTGCTCCTACTACAAGAATATTTTAAAATATCCATCTCTTTTTATGTATGTAACTATTTTTGATGAAGGAGTGCTTGGGGAAGACCCATATGATCGGGTTTGAAGGACTCAGTTTCAGGAAATGAGTACTATTAGGTAAAAGTAGAAGAAAACTTCTAAAAATTGAGCTTCTATGATGGAATATCTTAAAGGGGCCCAAAAGTAGGATAAATTGATTAATAAAATAGAATGAGTCCGACTTATATAAAATTCACTGACAACTTGGTTCTCTATCTCCCATAAAGAGTTGTGTAATTTCATGAATTTATTAAAATAAAAGAAGTGGAACTTGAGATTTAAGTAAGTCTCCTTCTGTTTGCTTGTTCATTCTCATGAGATATGCCTAGGGTGTTAATTCTGTAAAATAAAATGTGGGTAAATTTTATTTTCTAAACAGCTGAAAAGAAATAAGGAGAGTGAGTTTCTTTAAATCCTCGAAGAAGTGTTTCCACACATCAGACTCCATCTAGTCTGATTTTATAAGTGTGAAAATGATCTCCTAAAAATCCAAACCTGGTATTTTCTTAAATTATTAATTTTCACAAGTTCTCTCCAAATAGATACAGCCCCAAGTTTCCAAGTATTTTTTAAATAGTTTTTTTTCTTTGCAATTATTTCATATGGGATATTAGGTGTGTTTAGTGCTTAGAATCCTTCACTTGAAATTTAAAAATGTTACTGATTATTAAAGTGAAAAAAAAAGCAACAGTGTTCTACATTGTCAATGTATTTATCTAAAACTAAGTTCATGATATGTCTTGTATTAGATAGGAAATGACTGTATGGAAACTGTTCTTGAAAAGAATGAAACAGTCATCCTACTATATTACTTACTGTTTCCTAAAGTTCTAACTAGTCTCCTAATTTTCAAGTGAGCAAAAGAAGAGAAAATAAGATATTAAATGTGTATTTTGGGACACAGACAGCTTTGTCTTGTGGTTTCAGCCCATTTATTAATCAACTGGTGATCCATCTTATTTCCTTTTGCAGTTATTATCAGGCATTTAGGAATAGCTATTTGTAAACTGCCAGTATTTTAAAAGCCAGAATTTGCTATTAAAATTTGCTGTCAACATACAAATAATTCACATGACAAAGACTTATCTACTGGTGTTTAAATATATTTCACGCTAATAAGAAATCACTATTAGGCTCTCATAGTTATAAAATATTTTGTGGAGCAGCAATCAGTTGTACAATACATATAATTTAATCGTGAAAAATATAGTCTCATTAACATGCAAGAATATTTCAGCATTTTAATTGTTTTAATTTATATTTAGGTATATTCATAATAACCTAAATTTATAATACATTACACAGTAGGCACTCAAATGTTTGTGAAATTAAATATACACTGTAAAATACATACAAAGCTGATCTATCTCTTTAGAATGTTTTTTAAAAAATCACAAATTAAGTAGCATGATGAAATATATTTAGAATGAATAATATTTTATAAATGCAAACTCTATAGATGGCCAAGATGTTAAGCTTCCCTGTTGATAAAACCCTGTTGACTTTTAGCCCTTCCTTTGGGGCAGTGGTTAAAAGTGATACATAATTTATTTTTCAAGAACTTCAATGAAATACTTTTTGGTTATGAAAAATTAACACAATCTAATTTTTACCACAACTGCCTCTAAATATTTAGTCACATCTAAGGACCTGAACTGGGAAAAATAAGAGAGAGACACCTTGGATCTTTGTAAAGCAAATGTACGATTAAGGCCTTTGATATCCTGATTGAGAGGCTTACACTAGGAAGGGGGAAAAATCTTTTGTAATTGGGTTAATAAACATAATTGTAGGAGAAAATTTGCCATATTTCACCAAAAATAATAGTAATGCTGGAAATTGTTTTGAAAGAAAGTTCTTTCTTGAGTTATGACACAACTTCAGAGTCAGGATTATACATACTGAAAATAAGCCTTGAGACTCCTGTTTGTGTGTGTTTCATTATATGTACTAGGACTAAGCCACAATAAATGGGTGTTAATATCTTGATAAGTATGTTTAATATAAACGAGACTGCAGAGTTGTTTTAAAAATGTTTGTCAAAACTTTTTTTTTTGCGGTATTAATCTCCCAGTCTTCCTGCTCGTCAAAAGTCCTGCAAGATCCTATTCTTACAGGGTTAAGTGGCTCATTCTTTGTGATATTTATATAATATTTTGAATGTTCAATAGGAAACTTTTCAATATATTAAATTTGTGGCATTGCTATCATCACAAAACCTGTTAAAAACTACTAGGTGGAAAAAGAAAAAAAATCCTTTCCCCACTTAATCTACCTGAAATAACAAGATAATTTAGTATCTATAAGCTTCCTTAATACTGAAATTTTTGCAAGGTCAGTGTATTCTGATTTAAAATATACAGGCTGTATGGACTTCATCTGTCAATAGTACATCTCCTGCCACTTAAATTTCTAATTCTTGCAATTAAAACAAAGCACTCTAAAAACCCTCTCCCCAGTGGATTTTCAAAAACAGCTTTAAGTGTTGCATTTCGAATACGCATAGCTTATAAGAATATCATCAGAACTCAGATAAAGCAACTGTTTGAGACTACTTTGCCATTTTTCTGTTTCTGAGCCTTTCAACTAAGTTACATGATAACGTTCAGAGGAGGAAAAAAAATTATCAGGTACAATACTTGGCAGCTGGACGTGTTTCATTTGTTGCTTGTAAATCTAATTACTAAAAATTAGAACATACCAGGGTATGACCGCAGAGACAAAAACACTATAAACTGAGCTCTGATTAGAAAATTCAACTTTTTATTCCTCCTCGATCCTGAATGGGTGGATGGTATTACATTAACTGTGAAATGTACATCCTGTGCCCGTGCCCAGGCCACCCATTCCAAACGAGGAAAGGTCGTTGGTCAAAACCTGAAGCATTTGAAGAAAAAACACCCTTGCCAGTAGTCAAGAAAATTAACGTTAAAGTCAATTATTGGAGCAAAGTACGGAAACCACTAATAGCAGTGTATTTACTTCAAATAATAATCATAATAACGTGTTTACAGAGCTGTCTAAAAAAAAGAAAAACCAAAAAACTCAGCGCTGCTACGACTGCTACAGAATCCCCACCGTCACAAAAACATTCCAAAAATTAATACCAAACCTGGAACCCACTTGATATCGAGGATGTTATTGGATTTGACGAGTTTGTTCAAAGTACGTCATTTTGGGGAGTTGGATCCACTTAAAGATATAAAATATGGCAACCAACTAGTTTTTAAAACAGTTAAATTTTGTACCCCTGAAAGCTTAAAAGCTATTATTCTAGAAACCCGGGTCACGTAGGCAACATTGTTGACCTGTTTTCCCCACCTCTCTGGATACCAACCTGCAGCGCAGTCCTTCCAAATCCATTTTGTGCATTGACGTTTACATTATTTTGCAACAAACTAGTAAGTTGCTCTAGGTCCCCCCTGGCAGCTGCGGACGCCAACTCGTTCCCCCAAGGCTCGGCCATTCTTTAGGGTCCTGACGATCGGGAAAAGATGAATTAGTTGTTTTTCTTTTTCCCCTTTCCTTCGCTCCTAACCAGGCTGCATGATGGCATCGGAGACTGACAGAAGGACTGGGATGGTTAATCTGGAGTAGAGCTTGGTAGTAAATACTAGTAAGATCTGCCTGCCAAAAGCCCGCCCCTCGATTCACACGTGATTATTCAGCAAAACTGAGCCATTGGAGAGGGGCTCCGCTCCTCGCTTTTTAGCTTAACCCCTATGAAGAATTCTGGTGATTAAACTGAGAGATATACAGGCACACATATATTTCTGGTAAATTACTCTGGACGTAAAATATAGGCAGAGCTGGCACGTACCTACACTACAGATCTCCGTGAGGAATGTGTGCGGAGATTTAAGGCACTAGATCAGGGCAGAAAATACCGCGAAAAAAGAGACATTTGGGGGGGAAGAAAAGGCATCAACCCACCCTTGTTCACGGTGGTGACTTGAGCCGCGCGAGCCAGTACCGCAGGGGCAGGTCCTCGAAGGGGCTCGGTCTCCATCCGTCTCGCCGAAGGGGTAGTCCTGAGTCCTCCGCGGCAGGGAGAGCGCCGCGGTGGCTGGATGCTGAGGTGCTCCGGGGGTTAAAGATGATCGCCAAAAGCAAACGAGAGTAGCAGTTCCGTGGCCCTCAAGTTACAGGTCGTAACGACTCCTCGGTGGCCTTGGATTCTCCGGAGGAGCCTTAATTCGCGTTCAGGCCGAGCTGCGGGCTAACGCCGCGCGGGAGGGCTCCGGAGCCCGCCAGCCGGGCTACCGCAGCCCCACCGAGCCTCAGAGGCCGTGGGAGCCAGGCTCGGCGCGCGTCTCCGGAGACTGCCGGGCGCGCGGCGGGCCCCCGGCAAGCCGGTCATGCCGGCCCCACCGGGTCCTGGGACTCCCAGCAGCGTGAGGAAGGGGCAGTGCGATGCGGGAAGTGTCTATGGGGCCCGGGCTGCTGAAGCAGCGCGCTGCAGCATCGCGGCTGCACAGGGCAGCCCACCGGTAACTTCCCGCCTACGACCGAGCCAGTTCAGACTTCCTAATGTAGAAGCTCATTGAGCTGCCGCCGCCTCTTTTCCTTCCTTTCCCGGTTTTCTGAGGGCCTCCGGAGATCGGGAGGGTCCTGGGAAGTCACAGGCCAAGCTCTGAGTATCGGGAGTCGCCACAATTCCTAGGCGCAGCCAGTCCCGCCGCTCTTGGCGAGAGCCCAGCGGCTTCGGCGCCGGGTGCCACTTCGCCAACTTCTCGCGGTCCCCTGGCCTGTGCCCCCAGCCTGTGCAGCCGATAGGGCAGCGGCCGCCAGCCAGCTGTGCCCTGGAGCCGAGCTGGGTAGCACCGCTTCCTCCCGAGCCGCAGCGCTCCCAGTGACAGTTTCTTTTGTAGCTGGTCCCCCCCAAATCGCCGGTCCCTGCTCCCTTCACCCCTACAGACACTTGTGCGTCGTGCCCCTTTCTGGTCTTTTCCTTCCCTCCCTCCCTCGCTTCTTTTTTCGCTCAAACAATTGCTGCTTCTGTTGCCGCTGCAGAGACGGTGCCGGTTTCTTCTCCCTTTTTTCCGACCTCATCAGCTTTTTTTGAAAAGAAAAAAATTGAGCGCTTTTTGAGTTGAAAAACCCGCCCCCATTTTAACGGCAGAGTTTTAAGGAGGCTCGGCTGAGTTGCAGCGCCGCGGGAGCGGGAAGGTTGGGCACCGCCCACGCCCCGCCCTCCGCCCTGGTGGCGCTCAAGCACTCTGCCGGGCTCGCCCCGCCCCCCGCCCCGCGCCCTTTCTCCCGCCTCCTCGCTCTCCACTTTCCTCCCTCAGTCTCCTGCGCTGGCTCCCACCCGCCAGCCCAGCGGCCAGGCCCCAGCCGGAGCGGCTTTTTCGGACCCGAGGAGCCGGGTTCGGCCCCCTCCGGCTGGCGGGCGGAATGGAGTCTGAGATGTGAAACCCCGGGCTGCCCCGAGGCCGGCGGGGGCGGAGGTGGAGGAAAGAGGCTTGTTAATTAAGGCTGCGGAGAGCCGCAGGGCCTTGGAGGCTCGGCGGCGCAGACTGCTGGAAGGCGGAGAGGAGGCTGGCGCGAAGCGAGTCTTTCCCCGGCCCTGGCCGGGCAGCCCGGCCCGCCTCCGCGCTCCCCCGCTAGGCTCTCGAAGTTCGGGCGGCCAGGCCTACGGCTGCCGCCTCTTCCTCTGGGGCGCGCGCTGTGTAAACTCGGCCTCCTTTTCTCAGTGCAGAGCTTCGGCCTCGCACCTGCTAGCTCAACGCCCAGGGCCGCGGTGGGCAGAGGTGGCCGCGGGGGTGGAGGGAGAGTCCTGACTGACAGCAAAACCAGTGCTCAGGAAAAGCAAAAGTTTTTTATAGACTGATTTTTACGAAAACTAAAGGCATGGTATAGGTAAGAAATTACGACGAACTCTGAAGCCTTAATGTTACAGGGACTTGAAACTGAAATATTCCATTTCTTTGGGGAAAGGGAGAAAAGCAATTAACTTTAAAGCAAAAAAAAAAAAAGTCTTGGGAAGGATTTTCTAACAAGGCCATTTCTTTCTTGTCAAAGTTCTCTCTGACTACTTAGATGGGACTTGTTTTGGGGGGGAGGGTGTGTCTAAATGTAAAGGAATAGTATCTTCCTAATCGTTTATTTCAATCATCTGAGACACCAGTTCTCTGTACTTTTAACTTCCTCTTTTAGCTATGTAAGATTAATTAATTACTGTTTTCTATATTTTTTGCACTTAAAAATATCCAACACAGTTGCAGGATGCACCCA
This sequence comes from Neophocaena asiaeorientalis asiaeorientalis, assembly GCF_003031525.2. Taxonomy (NCBI): domain Eukaryota; kingdom Metazoa; phylum Chordata; class Mammalia; order Artiodactyla; family Phocoenidae; genus Neophocaena; species Neophocaena asiaeorientalis. The sequence goes on along the minus strand of NW_020172632.1, from coordinate 3,544,584 downwards.
GTGGTCAAAATGAAACCAAGCAAAAAATGACAGGTGGTCTAATTATTACCGACCTCTAGCAAGCAGGTCCTCAAGCAACATCTATACCCAGCTCCTTGAAGTACACTGGGAGTATTAGCAACGAAACACACCAACAACATTGGGATAATCATCTAGCATCAGATTGCCTGGTAGGTAGAGAGAGAGTTGAAACTGCAAAGAATCCTGCAGTGTTTCCTTTAACTGAATTGTTGAGAGGAAAATAACCAGAGCTCTTTTCTTAGGTAACTAAACTTGAAATGTGAATCAAACATGAACTACAACAGAAGAAAGTAACTCCTCTCGTTTCTTACATATATTTAGACATTTCAAATAGAACATTTAGGATTCCATATATACCAGTAAATACCATAAATAATATAATTTACTTTTGATTATTCTGGGAAATTAGTATGTAATCTTTCAGTACAGCTGGAGGGTGTGATGATATAGTAGCACTGTTGGCTGTTAAGAGATAACTGGCATTAGTCCAACTTATGAGAGTTGCTTTCTAGCATTTATTATGGTTTCTTGCTAAGAGAAGACATTGTAATAAGGAAGAATATTGTACTCATGTAAAGTATAGGTATACATGTGTTATAATTTTCATGAAATAAAATTCTTTTTGCTGAATAACGATAAATAAAACTTATGGTAATTTAAGATGCATACAGAGCTGGATTAATAGTTTTGGAGCTCTTAAGCATTGAAAAGATTTTGATGTCCCAGCAACTCACCTCATATGTAAATAAAAATAATACAAAACCAAAAAATAAGTGTAAAGGAGTCCAACAAAGTTCTGATTTTTCCCATGTTGACTACTTCAATGCTTTTGCTGAAATATTAAATTCTTTAAGAAAGTTTGTTTGTTTTTTACTCTGGCTTAGCTGGTGTCCTGAAGCATATACTTCGTTTGCTTATTGTATAACCCAGAACTGACAGCACAGAGATTACAGTCTTAGTTCAGAAAGCGTAAGTAAGCACTACAAAAGACCTGCAATGAAAATCTCATATTGAGGGCTAGTTCACTGAAGTCAAAGGTGAGTATCTTTGCCCTCAATAAGCTTACATTCTAACATGGTGTACAAAAAAGATTGACAGTTAAGCATCTGTTATTTTGAAAGTAGTAGTTTGTCTTTTAACACAGTAATGATATATCTCTCAAACACTGAAATAGAGCCTTTTAGTTGGATATAAAATACTAACAGTCATGGAAATTTTTTCAGCAGTTTATACTCATTTTAAAGGCTTTATAGAAATACTACAGTCAAATTATTTTGTGCTTTTTCCCTCATTGACTTAAGTATGCATAGTTTCAGAATGATTAACTTATGGATATGTGTATATGGTATTTACAATTTCTTTACATAGTCCCAAAATCTTCCTTTTGTTATACTTATAGATCCAAGAGACATAGAAAACAGACTGGTACCCTCAAGGGGCCTTTTTATCATTTCATTATTGTGGCTTTGGCATTTTATTTCTGAAATTCAGCAGGCTTTTTCATATGGGTTCTCACACCACTTATAAAAAGTCTTTTTGTAAAGTAAGAAAAAAAATGCCCAGTAAGCAACTCAAAAGTTTAAACATAATAGCAACAATTAATACTTATAGTTTTTCCTGGTTATAACATCATGCACACATTATTTAATCTTTACAACTCTGGGAGGTAAATATGATAACTATCCCCATTTTTCAGGTGAAGGAATTGAGGCTTATAGAGAATGTGACTAAGGCCAATAAGTAGTGGATATAGGATTTGAACTCAGAATTCATCCCCAAATGTTAGGCCTTTTCCATTACTTGAGAGTCCAGTTCACTGGAAGCTTTGGGTTTGGAACTCTCCCAGACTTTTCCCTATGTGCTTCTTCCATTGGCTTGTTTTGGCCTGTATCCTTTCCCCTTTTCCTGTAATAAATTGTAACCATAAGCTAAAAAAAAAAAAGAAAAAAAAGAGTCTAGGATCAGGCACTAGTGTCCTAACAAACATTAAATCATTATATGAAATATATTTTGGGTTACTTAAGTGTGGATCTAACTGTAGTAGCATTAATCTTCTCAGGAATTAGATTGTAATTGAGTAGCATTGTTAAAAAGCTTGATTAACTTAAGGGATCAAGGTTAACACCCCCAATAATGAGTTATGTTGATAGCATGTGTCCCTGATACGATGTGATGAGGACACATCACCTTTGTGGAATCCTTCCCCTGAATCCATAAACTCAGCATAATTCTGAGAAAACATTAGACAAACCCAAACTGAGAGACATTCTATAAAGTTCCTGACCATTAGTCTTAAAAAGTCAAGACCGAGCAACTGTCACAGATTGGAAGAGGCTAAGGAAACATGACCACTAAATGTAATGTGGTATGCTGGTTTGGACCCTGGAACAGAAAAACATTAATATAAAAATCCAAATAAGTCTCTAGAACATAATTAATAGTATTAATGCCAGTGTTAATTTCTTAGTTTTGATATCAGTACCATGGTCATGCAAGATGGTAACAGAGGAAGCTGGAAAAAGGTAAATAGGAGCATTCTGTACTATGTTTACAACTATTATATAAATCTAAAATTATTTCAAATAAAAATTTAGCAAAATAACTACAAGTAAACTTTATTATATATATTTGAAAAAATATGAAATAAAATTCCTTTTAAAAGAAGAATGGTAAGATCAAAGAACATGGAGATTCTAGAAAAAGATCTATATTTGAATTAGACTGAGCTCCATGAGTTAATGCAGTAAAACAACTATGAGAATGGATAGATTAAAATTATTTTTCTTTGCTCATGCTTATGGACAGAGAATCTCTATATTTTTTTTTTTTTTTTTTTTTTTTTTTTTTTTTTCTATATTTTTATTTTCTCAGTTTTTGACACTGGAATGAAATTGTTTCCTTTAAGGAAGGAATTCTGGGGAAATGAATTTTCTCTTTTTTTTTTAAAGATGTTTTTGATGTGGACCACTTTTAAAGTCGTTATTGAATTTCTTAAAATACTGCTTCTGTTTTATGTTTTGGTTTTTTGGCCACAAGGCATGTGGGATCTTAGCTCCCCAACCAGGGATCAAACCTGCGTCCTGCGTTGGAAGGCAGATTCTTAATCACTGGACAGCCAGGGAAGTCCCGAATTTTCTCTTAATTCAGTATTTATTTTTCTTTCATTCCTTTCTCTGTAGTGGAAAGTTACTCTGGATTCTGGGTATCCAACCATGAATAGTTACATCATAGGGAAGAATCAGTCTCTTCAGGAATTATACACTATGGAGGGTAAAATGCAGGGAGGCAACAGGGTGAGTGGAAAGAGCACTAGTTTTGACCTAGCCTTGAATACTAGGTCTGTCCCTGTATAGCATGACTTTGGGCACATTCGTAGCCTATCAGAGCAGTTTTTTATTCTGTAAAATGGTTGTTGTAAAAATTAAATGAGATAAGGTGTGTGAAGTACCTGTACCTACTAGACATCCAATAAAAATAAATTCAAAGGCATTGGTTGTTATGTACTCAAGAGTTTGCTATTTATGAACTATTGTGAATATAAAAACACATGGAATGAAATGGCTGATAATCTCAAAGAACTTACAACCTTTGAGGAGAGATTAAAACATGCAGAGATGAAACAATTAGAGAAAAAAATTACAGAATTTATCAGAGTATTAAACTGTGTTGTAAGGATAGTACAGCAGTGATTAGAAAGGAGAAGAATCCTTGTTGGCTTAAATATTATGAAAGAGGTGATCCTGAGAAAAGCATTTAGGAACTGGTATACAAAGTAATAGCACCTAATATGGTTTAAGGTTTTCAAAAGTTTTCACAAGCATTGTATCACTCAATAATCACAATCACTCTGTGAAATAAGTTTTATAAGCCCCATTTTAGAAGTAAAGAAATCTAGAGTCAGAGAAGTTTTTTGTCTGTTTTTGTCAAGCGGCAGAACTAGAACTCAAGCCTAGTAATGCTGACTATGAAATCTATGCTTGTTTTGTAAAAATATTTTATGCTTCCATGCATTTTCATAATTGTTTTCTCATCACCTGAAATAGTCATGTCAGAAGCTGAAGTCAAGAGAGTCTAAGTGACCCATCCAAGTTCCCCCAGCTAATTAGTTGGGAAAGCAGTACTAGAAACCATATGCCTGAATGTCTAGTGTATTCTTCCCCTATTTCTGTATTACCACATTCTTTTAATTTCCAGATGGAGAGGAGGGAGGGAGAAGGGGAGCAGTACTGGATTTGGATGGGCTCCGAGATATACACACGTCATCACAGAGAAAAATCTCAACTTTGCAGGGCTGCATTAATCCTGGCCATGTAACTAGAGACAATCATCCACCTGCCTTGTGCTGAGAATGACATATATGAATGGGGCAAGTGAATTGCCACACTTAAATTGCTGGTACTCTGTTTTACCTCTTAATTCATATTCGTGCTATATTTTGGAATTACTTCCTTGGGGGTGGCAATTAACCAAGAAACCCTTCAATTCATGTGACTATGGATGGTTCTGTTCCTTATCTACCTTATTCTGGTCTAAATACAGACTATTACATGAGAGTTGTAGGCCAGAATATTTTCGTCTAAAGAAAAAAAAGCAGAATAAACCTAGATCTTTAGAACACCATAGTGCTCTTTTTGTTCAGGGAATACAAAGATTCTATATGGTGATTTCACTAGTTTCTGTTTTAACTCTACAGCACAAAATCAGCAAACTTACTTCACACTTTCAGGATTTTACATACTTTCCACCGCAAGTTCATGCTCTATTTGAGTCCAGAAGATGATATTTTCCCAAGTCAAAGTTGTACATATTCTGTCACTCTTCCTCCAGCGGGAATGACAAACTATCACACTTCACTGTACATAGTCTTCGACTATTCTTGGCTCAAAGCCTGATCATCTTTTTCTCGGGATCGATATTCTCACCTTTCTCAGCTTCCATGTCTGCCCCATGACTACCGTGGGAATCTGGTTGCTTGCCATTCCTTGTTACTGAATGTCTGAGGATGCAAGCGTCAGGGCTTGGGATCGAGTGTGACAGTGTGCAAGTGGGCTTTGACAGGTTGAGCATAAAAGGCTATGTGAAGTTGTATTTTGGTGAAACAGAGAAAATGTACATTTATGAAATGTTTATTAGACGGGATGTGACGGTATGCTGAGTTGGTTTGTGAGGCTTGACGTGTATGTGTGTTACTATATAACCACGTAAGGAGCAGAATCTAATCCCCGCCCCAGCCACGGGGAGGCGGTACCCCGAGGCCTTTGCTTAATTCAAACCGGAATAACCTGTTGCGGGACTCCAAGCTGCCGCAGTTGCAGGTTGGCGTCCCCGCCGGCGGCGCGCGGACCTCCGCCCGGTAGTCGCGCGCCCAGCGCCTGACAGGAGGGCAGTCACGTGGTAGCCGCAAAGCGGCGCTTTGCGACCTCGATGACAGGCAAAATGTGCGACAGCCTCGGCGCTGGCCAACCAGGGGCGGAGGCGGCGGCCAGGGAGGAAGCGGAGGAGGCGGAGGCGGCCGTCGCGTTCGCCCGCCTGCTTTTTCGCTCGCTTTCCCCGCCCCCGCCGGTCTTGTCGCCGCTGAAGGGAGCCGGCTGCGTGCTGTCGCAACCAGCCCTCATCCTGGCCGGCGACAGTAAGACCGAACCCACATCACTACCAACCTCCCTGTTGAGGCGGCTGCGGCTCGGGCTCCGCGGGGCGCAGGCAAGCGGCCCAGGCGCCTGAAGGTTACCGAGTGCATGAGCGCCTATTTCCCTCCCGGGTGCACGCTTCGCTCCCGGAGCCGCGGAACTCGGCGGCCGCCATGGCGTCCAACATGGACCGAGAGATGATCCTGGCAGATTTTCAGGTGAAGTATTGGGCCCACTTACCCTCTCACCTCCAACCTCGTGGGTTCCTGGTGCCCAAAGGGTGGCCTCTTCCCAGCGTTTGTTTGAGCACTGCTGTGCTGTGTGGTTTGAGTTTTTATACGGTACCTGACTTGAGGTGTGTGTGAGTGTGTGGTGTGTGTGTGTGTGTGTGTGTGTGTGTGTGTGTTGTGAACTGTGGGGGACTATGTTATGTTGGGGGTGTGTAGAATGGCTTATGTACGGCTTGAATGGTATTTGTCGAGTGAGTGGGGTGTTCTGTCGGGTTGTTTTGTGTGTGGATTGTATTGTTTCCTGTATTATAGGTAATGTGTAGAATTCGAGGATAAGTGTGGGGCTTTTAAGTATGAGGTGCTTTAGGTGAGGAGTTTTGGATTTGTGAGGAGAGTGTGCTGTATGAAGTGTGGGTGTGGTGTATTAAGGGGAGAGTAAAAAAGAATGATGGTGAGGAGGTGGTGAGGGTAGCGGGACATTGTGCTGGTTTTGAGGGAGAAATAAACATTTGAGACTGATGCCTTATTGGAGTCTTTGGGGTGTAGGAAGAGGAGGAGGCAAATAGACTGTATATATCAATGTATCTTTGCAGTGAGTTCACAAGCTTAATAAATTACCAATTCATATTTGTGGATTCCCTTCCTGTACAGATTTGAACTACTTGGTTGGTGTCCTTTCTCCAAGAGAAATTTTAAGGATGAGCAAAGATTTTTCTTACTGACTCAACTGTAGTGACACTGGCATATAAGTATTTTAGGGAGGACCTTTGAAAGTAGAGCTGTATGCTTCATGAAAGAGTTGGAGTTAGAACTAATACCCTGTAAACACCACTTTTGCCTTTTGATGTTGGAAGAAAATATTGTAGTGAGATATTTTTAACCATTTATTTTGGCATTAACTTAGAAGCTATAGTTCTGTATAGGCAGACGTTTCCCTCCTTTAACACTGCCATCATTGCACATGGTCTAACGCTAGCATAGTAGGCAATATTTTTCCTTACTGATATTTTGTTGGGCTTTTGTCTTTCTCTAATTTTTAAAGTTACTTATTTTTACAACTAAATATTCTGATGGCCATTTCCAGAGTTTGCTCATTTAATTATCCAAGTCATATCTGCTACATTAGGAATATGCATATATCTGCATTTGATTATACTGTAACTTTCAAACTCAAACAGAAGGAAGTTCTGAAAATAAAAGTTGACCACAAGATTTTGGTGCTTTGTAGGATTTGGCCTGAGATTTTCTGCCTAATTCTTTCACCTTTTTTTTCATTCTCCAAGTTAGTCTTTTATCTAATGTGGAATGTAGTTGTGTGATAAAGGACTCTGTATGTCTAGGAATGATTTTATCCTTTTGTAAAATTGTTCTGCTCTAGTAGGAATGGCTTTAAGCAACAAAAAGTATAGTTTACCTCATTAAAAGCTTTAAGGTAACTGTAACTTTGTTTTGATTTACCAAACTTTTGACTTCCTCTAATAACTTGTAGCTGTTTGCTCTCTTAGTATTTGTGACAATTATTATTATTATTATTTTTTGGCCATGCTGCGTGTCATGTGGGATCTTAGATCCCCAACCTGGGATCCAACCCGTGCCCCCTGCAGTGGAAGCGCGGAGTCTTAACCACTGGACTGCTGGGGAAGTTCCTGTTTGTGACAATTATTATGCTTAGCTTTATCGGCCAGTCTGGAAATTTAGAATTCCTGCATTCAGAGGCAAAGTAAGATTTTCTGACAAGCATTTGGGATTTTATTTTGATTGCATGAAAACATTCTAATAAGTTTTTTTTTTCAAACCAATGGCAATGCTGTGAACAATTGTTTACAAATTGGAAAAAGCTTATGGCATCTGCAGTGAACAATTGTTTTCCAAATGGTGAGAGTTAATTGCATATTGTCAAATAGGCAGGAGAACATTACTGGTAGAATAAAAGTTATTTAGAAAACTATGCACAAGCACATTAGCCTTTTGTGTATTTTAGGAACCTTGTATTCCTCTTACAAATGATGATTCCAGATGAGTTTATTCTTGTGGACTTGGTTTTAAAATGGATTATTCTTCACTTTGCTGTACACTTGAAACTAGCACAACATTGTAACTCAACTATACTCCAATATGAAATAAAAATTAAAAAAAAGGATTTTTCTTACTTTTAAAAAATATTATGTAAAAGTTTTGTAGAATTGACTTTAAAAAATTGGCATTTATCCAGTTATCAGAAACCAGGCAATTTATTTTGAAAATTATAGCTCAAGAGTTGGAATGTAGATGCTTGGATGATACTGGCTTCTTCTATAACTGGGCAAATCAATTTCCCCAGCCAAAAGTGAGCATAGTAAAATTATGTTCTGTTTATTTCATATGATTGTGAAAATTAATAATAGTTTTGAGAGCTCAGTGCTGCTCTTGTAGAAAGCGACATGATTTTTAAATGTGACTAGATTTTAAAAATAAATAAGTTTAAGATTTTGATTATTGCTGGAAAATACAATGTCTAAATATGGGAAAGTTTTTGAGAAGGATTTTGTATTCTCTAACTATTTCAACTCAATAAACAAAGGACTTCTGTTGAAATCAGTGGCGGAGTGCCTAACAATCATATGAGGTAAATAGAACATAATTTTACTATTTTCACTTTTGGGTAGGGAAATTGATTTGACCAGTTATAGAAGAAGTCAGTATCATCCAAGCATCTACATTCCAAGTCTTGAGCTATAATTTAAAAGATAAATTGCCTGGTTTCTTGTAATGAGGTAAGTAGTGGATGGAAGATTTCAGCTCAGACTTAATGGGATAGATTTGAGACTTTGTAGGTGAGTGAACTAATTACAAAGCAAATATATTCCAAATTGTCCTCTAAAAGATTTTTTCCCCCAAGTAAGAACAGCTGCCAGTAGGAAAAAAATTTAAATTGTGGTGAAATACACAATAACATAAAATGTGCCATCTTAACCATTTTTATCAATACGCGTCCAGTTCAGTGACATTAAGTACATTCACATTGTTGTGCAGTCATCACCACCAACCATCTTCAGAACTCTTTTTATCTTGCAAAACTGTAACTCTCTACCCATTAAACAGTAACTTCCCATTCTTCCTTCTCCCCAGCCCCTGGCAACCACCATTCTTCCTCTGTGAATGTGAATGCTCTAGGTACCTCTAATAAGTGGAGTCATACAGTATGTGTTCTTTTGTGACTGGCTTATTTCAGTTAGAATAATGGCCCCAATTTTGTAGCATGTGTCAGAATTTCCTTCCTTTTTAAGGCTGAATAATATTTCATTTTATGTATTTACCATATTTTGTTGATCTGTTCATCTGACAATGGACACTTTCCCTACGTTTTGGCTATCATGAATCATTAATGCTGTACATGGATGTACAAATATCTCTTTAAGTCCCTGTTTTCAGTTCTTTGGGGTATATACCCAGAAGTAGAATTGTTGAATCATAAGATTTCTATTTTTAATTTTTTTAGGAACCGCCATACTGTTTTCCATAGTGGCTGCACCACCAAAAGTTTGAATGGAGAGAATGACAGTGTAGTGTTTAATTAATTTGTAAATTCCACTCTGAACAAATGAGTTTAGAACTTGGAATAGTCCAACAAAAATCAGCTATAAATGTAAATAGTGTTAGCATAGTATATTACTGGTAAAGGAATGACTAGACTAGTACACCTACAGTTTTGGCTGACCAGAACCAGGAGGGGGTGTAAAGGAATTTCCTGGGTTTAAAAAACAGGCAGGCACTGATGAATCAAGAGAGGTTTTTTTTTTTCTTCTTCCTTAAAGTTTTTTTTATGACAGATGCATTCAGGTGCAAGTTCCAAATCTTTTTCTTTTTGTAATTGTATAATTCATTAAGGTTGAGGTATAGAGCAAAAATCATTTGATCAAACAAACTTTTGAGACTGTATTCGATTTGCTTTGTGAAAACAGTTATCCAAACAAAATTGCGGTTGCTATTTAATAATTTCAGTAATTAGTTACCTCTTACTTTGGGTCTAGATGAACAAAAAAATGAGTCTTCTCACTCCCCCACCCCTTTAACCTTTCAGTTAATGCCATGGTAAATTCTTTTTCCTCTAAGATACTTTTTTTAACTTATAATTTTCCTTTGAGAACAAAATGAGTGGTGTACCCATTTAGATTAGTGTCACATGTGGGTCTCATGTTTTTCTATTTATGTTTCTTTGTTGCTGATAATATAGATACATAGATCATAGCTCTACTCAAGTGAAGAAAAAATAACTTTCACTAGTAGTAATATTTTCTATCAGACTTTTTCATAAACAAAACTTATCTGCCTTTCTAAAAAAGTATTCGTTCTGAATCTAGTTCCATTGGTCAAATATTAAGAGTACCTTTATTTCTTCTCTAGTTTGGCACTGATTTTGATGTTGTATATCCTGGATGACACAATTGTGGCTTTGTTTTCTACTCCTGGTCTTTCCAGCTAGTAATACCTTTGCTGCCTAAATTGCTTTGTACATTTACATACATTGGACTATCACTATGGGATGTAGTGAGTTTTCATTTGCCTATCAACTCCTCTTTGAAGCATGGACTCTTCCATGACCCTACTGGTAAGTTACTTGTAGGTAATTTCTGCCCTTTCATTACATTACATTTTTTCCTTCTAAATGAAGCTGTGAATCACTCTTCTTTCTTTTTTAGTTTGACACAAAGAGATATTTTCTACAAGAGAGGATACCAGACTGCGAGTAGAAATGGTATCGATCCAGACAGATAGGTATCCTTGGTGATGTTGTGGATGAGGGACCAAACTAAGTATTCATGGAACATCATCTTTATTTCCTGGGAGGTTACCTTGGGTAGGAGATTGAGTACTATGGCAGAAAGTAGTCTTGTTAGTATTCTTTCTTTCCTTTCTTCACTGTCCCCTTCGTTTTTAGAGGGACAAAGCATATTGTTTTGTGTTTGGATTGTTGGTCATTGGGAAAATAAGGTTTTGGCATGTAGATTAAAGTTTAGTAGTTAGTGGTTAAGAGCATGGCCTTTGATGTCAGATTACTTAGATTTAAATCACAGCTCTGCCATTCACTCATCTTGTGATTTTTGACCAGTTACTTCACACCACTTTGCTTCAGTTTTCCCATATGAAAAAAGGGTTATTGTAAAGTGATTAGAACAGGTATCTGACGTAGAAAGTGTTTTAATAAATTTTAGCTGTTATTTTCATTGTTGACAGTTTTTTTTTTTTTTTTTTTTGCATTATGTGGGCCTCTCACTGCTGTGGCCTCTCCCGTTGCGGAGCACAGGCTCCGGACGTGCAGGCCCAGCGGCCATGGCCCACGGGCCCAGCTGCTCCGCGGCACGCGGGATCCTCCTGGACCGGGGCACGAACCCGCGTCCCCTGCATCGGCAGGCAGACTCTGAACCACTGTGCCACCAGGGAAGCCCTATTGTTGACAATTTTAAAGTATGCACTTGTTCTCTGCAGGGGACTTCAGAGATCATCTATTTCTAGCTTCTCATTTTTTCTTTCGTGGGCGTTGAGACCCTGAAAAAGGAAGTGACTTGTCCACGGTCATGAACTGGTTTGAAACAAAGATTTTATCCAGGTGTACATAAGAGTGTTCATTTTCTAGCTTAATTTGTCAAATAGCTTGGACGTCTAGAGGAAAATGTGACCCACCACTTAGAAATTTGTCCAAATTGTTAAAACTTACATAGAAAATAAATTAACAGTGCCTGTCATATAGCAGACATGCAGCAGGAAGGGAAGGAGGGAGGGAAGGTGGGAAGGAGGAAGGGAGGAAGGGAGGGAGTGATCGTTCCTAAACTGCCATTCCAGTTCAGTGCCATGCTTCTAAGCTCACAGGTGATCAGAAGACATGGAATGGAGAGACTTCAGATTTGTTGAGCATGGTTCGGTTGATGCCTGTTGTTTGCCAGACAGGTTTTATGGACTCTGTAGTTCAGGGGTCAGGAAACTGTAGCCTGTTAGCCGGTTGCCTGTTTTTATACATAAAGATTTATTGGCACACTCATTTACCTATTGTCTATGACTGCTCTCTTGCTGCAGTGACAGAGGTGAGTAGTTGAGACAGAGACTTCATGGCCCACAAGCTTAAAATATTTACTATTTGAGCTTTTAAGATAAAGTTATCTACGTCCCCCGCCCACCTGAAATCAATACTTTCTTTTGAAATCAATACTTTTCTTTCTAGGTTTTAGTAACTGCAAAGTGTTAGAACATTTGAATGCCTCACAGGTACACATGGTTACTTCTCTATAGGAGGCAGTTAGAACATTGCACTTAGGCAGACTAGAGCACTTGTTTTTGTGCTTTGCTTTTTGTTTTGGCTGTGGTTTTCTGAGCAAGTCATTTATCCTTTCTGGGTGTCAGTTATTCAGTCTATAAAATGTAGATCTGCTTAGACCCATATCTACTTGAACACAGAAGATTAGACTAGATTAGGTGTTCAAATAGAGTCTGGATAATCACTTGGCAGCAGTGGGGTTGAGGACATTCAGTTATAATTTAGGTAATTTATCTAGCTTAGGGGTCAGCAAACTACATCCTGAGGGCCAAATCACCAAATTTTTTGTCAGCAAGTCTTACTGGAAGGCAGTCTTTCATGTTCATTTACATACTGTCTCTGGCCACTTTTGCCCTCATTAGCAGAGTTGAATAGTTGATTGCATGACCTGCAAAGCCCAGTATATTTACCCTGCCCCATATAGGAAAGTTTACTGATCCCTGGTCTAGATAAGTGGTTTTCAACTTTGGATGATTTCTGTTCCCCAGAGAACATTAGACAATTTCTAGAGACATTTTTGGCTATCACAACTGCGGGGTGCTAATAGCATTTAGTGGGTAGAGGCCAGGGGTTCTGCTAAATGTTGTATAATGCAGTAGACATCTTGTGACAATGAAGAATTATCTGCCCAAGAATTTCAGTAATTCTGAAAACCCTTGATCTAAATCAGTGGTTCTCAGACTTTAGCTTGCATAAGAATAAGTGGGAGGGCTTGTTAAATCACAGATTACTGGAGCCCAGAATTTTTAATTCAGTGGATCTTGGGTGGGGCCTGCAAATTTGCATTTCTGCCAGGTTCCCAGGTTATGCTGATGTTGCCGGATCCAAGGACCACACTTGAGAAAAACTGATCTAGATGATTTTTGAGGTTACATCCATTCCTGTGATTGTTTGATTTTGTGATCTTAAGTACTCTTCCATTTTTTGACTTAGGAAAATTTGAATTTTTCAGTATATACTTGATGCTCATAATAAAACATGCTGTTTCATGACTCCATATGTTTGAACCCGTAGTTTTCGTGTCCCTTTGGAAAACTTCTATTTATTGTTCAAAATTATTGCCTACCTTTTGTTTATAAAACATCAGTACTCTGTGCCCAGTTAGTGTTAATCATTTCTTCTTACATATCTTGTACATATTTCTTTTATATCAGAAATAAGAGAATTTCTCAAAAAATTCTGAAAAATTTCTGAAATTCTCAAAAATTTCTCTTTTGAGTCTTATATCAGATTGTCAGTAATCACTTAACATGTTTCTTTTCCCTACTGTCAGCTCTTTGAGTGAACAGCTGCTTGGGTCTTAACCACTGTTCCTATAGTATATATTAAGAGGTGCTCCATGAATATTTTTTGAAGAAATATTATGAATATTGGCTGTTATGGTACAAGTAAATGGAGTAGAATTGTAAATTATGTATTTTTAAGCATCTACCATTTTCTGACATATGGTTTTGAATAAGAAGATCTGTCATTGAGAGAATACAAATTAGACTAGTTTATTAAATTGAGGGTTATAACTTCAAGGTGACCCATTTATAGAGAAGTACAAAACACCCACACTCTGCTTTAGCTTTGATAGAGGGCTCAGTAAGTTAATGTGACAAAATATACGGCCTGAGGCCATATTTGTAAAATTTGAATGCTGTTACTGAATTGCTACATGTTAGCCATTCTTCCTGATTATGTTTTCACTGTCAAACTGTTTTTTAAGGCAGAAATTCTAATTTCAAATAAAAATTGCTTACCATGTTAAATCATTAGCCATTGACTTCTAGGTAAGTTTGAGATAATTGCAAGAAGCAAAATTAACAGAATAATTGTACCTGTCTTTATACTTATTTGTGGTTATAGAGGAATAATTGAGATAGAAAGAATGAGATGTCAAGTTGTGGTAAAGAAAAGTGGAAAAGTTTGCAGGTTATGTGTACCTTAATGGCATTAGAGTTAGGTTCCAGTCACCTGTTTTTTTTCCCTCTGCAGTTCACCTGGTTTAATGACTGAAGTTGAAAAGTGTTAGTGAGAGGAAAGTTTTGTCTCTTGTGCCCTTCTGGCTCCCCATTCTCTTTCTCCCAAGGGAAAAGTAGTGGTTGAACTTTTTTTTTTTAAGCCAATTTTAGTGATATTCTTTGGCATCTAGTTAAAGTGAGATGGAGACACAATTGAGCATTTTTATTTTAGGTTTAATGAGGAAGGAATAATAATATTAGCATATAGCTTTTGATTGATTTGTATGTGCCAGATATTGTGCTAGGTTCTTTTTTTTTTTTTAAGTTGATATGTTGTATTCTCAATTTTATTCAGTTCAAGAAATTTTCTTTTTTTTTTGGCCACAAGGCATTCAGGATCTTAGTTCCCCGACTAGGGATCGAACCTGTGCCCCCTACAGTGGAAGCACGGGAGACTTAACCACTGGACCGCCAGGGAAGTCCCTGTGCTAGGTTCTTAACATCTAAATTCTGCAGTGACCCTGTCTTAGGATCCAGAGATACAGTTCTCCGTGGCTTCTGTAATGTCTTGTGAGCAAAGGCACTGACTTTTTGCTCCTGACTATGTTTTCAAGGATATTTGTATAGTGAGCAGCCTTGGAAGACAGAGGTAATGTCTCTCTCTGGAGCAAAGGGCAGGCATGCATAGTATCTATTTTAAAAGATTGGGGTTCTCTAGGCTCCTCTTCTGTAACACAGTCCACTGTGTGTGCAGGTATCACTTGGCCTACTTTGTGTCACCCTGTGGGAAATGGGACTGGGAAACTGTGCAAGGAAATTCTGATATTCTGACTACAGATATTGCCATGAGTCATAAAGTTCACTGTCTCCAACCCAGGAGTCTAGCTCTTCTGCCAGCATCTATGAAACTGACAGGCTCTAACTTAGTTTGCAAGTAGGGTAAAAATCTCAGATCCTTCTCTGCTCTTAATAGTTCTGGCAACAAGGATGGGATGTTGACAGAAACATAGGTTTCTGGAAGAGGAAGGGTGAGGGCCTTATGGGCTGGTTAATAATTTGAGGGAAGTCCATGGGAATTAGTAGTGAACATGTTGACAAAATTGTTAAGTGGTTCTCTACTTTCTTACCTGTTAATGAGGAGGAATTAAGGAGATGGTTGCAGACTGAGTACCAGGAAGTAGGTTCAAAGACAGCTGCCTGAACATTCCTCTGGTTGAGGCTAACTCTCAACAACCCTCAAATATCCTCTCTGATAGAGGGAATTTTTTTCACCAGTCTGTCAGTCAGACTCAGGTTCAGACTCCTCACAATGTAACAACTAGCACTAAGATTTGTCCTGGCTGGGCAGAAGGCTCTGCCTCCTTTCAGACATTTACAGATGTATGTAATTTGCAGTTACTGTGGGCAGAAAGCAAAGTTGTTAGAACTTTCACTAGTTTGTCTGAGAGATAAGAGGATGGGGGTACAGAATGTCTTGTGGCTCAGCCCCTCCTTTGGGGCCCCTTCTTCCCAACTTCACTGTCTGAAGCAAAGCCACTGACTCAATAAGGTCCTCAATTTATTGAGGTTTCCCTAAACCTTGTCCTGGTTCACCAGTGGTCCAGCCAAGCTGAAACTGATTGTGTCTGCTCATCTTTTATGGCTGTTCAGCCTTTGCACCAGCTATGCAGACTGGTAATGACTGTAATTGCTGTGTTCAGTGGACAGAACTCAAGGCTGTTCTTATAGGTCTGGCCTGTACTCTCCTTCATGAACTTGTATTTTTGCTGACCCTTGGCATGTTGCCAATGGCCTAGCTATTTGGTCTGCCACTTGGAAACTATAGACTGGCAGATTAAAGACTGCTTTCTTTGAAGCTGTGAACTATGGAAACAAATTATAGCTGCTGATCAGACTGTCTGGATCACTCATGTAGATGCCCACAATAAGGGCCTTTTCTCTGATGAAGCCCCCTGGAATCAAGCTTCTGATTGAGCCTGCACTGCCCAGAGCCATCATTGTTGCCAGGATCCATCATTGTATCAGATGTGACAGCATATCAACTGTCATAAAGTATGTAAAGTAAAAGACCATATTTCTGATGCAGGGGGTACCATTGCATGCCAGACTTGTGACTCCTGCCAAAAGTTGACCTGTTTGCCATATAATGAGAGAAGCTACATTACATGGGATGTGGCCCCTGCCTGTTTTGGCAGATTAAATAAATTGGACCTTTGACCTCCCTCTTTGAGGTATCAGTGGTGCCTCACTGCTGTTGACACTTTTTCTGGTTGTGTTGTTGTTGTTTTTAGTCCAGTTAGCTGACTGGCTACACCATTTTGACCCTTGAAACTAATTGTGTTATGCTTTCCAGCTTTCTGGACCATTTGCAGTCTGGCAGTGGTGCACTTTTTATTGCACCATTTTTATTGTATTAGTGAGCTGATAGTCAAGATATTTGAGGGGCCTTTCATGCCCTCTGCCATTCACAGGCATTTGATATGTGGACAAATGTTGACTGCTGGAATAACTTCTTCCTCAGTAAGCCAGTTTGGTCACTGAATGCAGCTATCTCCAGAAAGGGATCATTTCATCTTGGCTACTTCCTGGGTAACGATCAGAATGGAAGGGGTGGGAGGTTATGTAGCTCTATTTTGAAAATTCAGGATTCCACCCTGACCATTTCTGGGCATGATGCTTCTTTATTTCTCCTAGCAGCAACTCAATGCCAGCCTGTTGATATACCTTCTGTGTGGCAGCTTGCCAAAAGGTGGTGTAGGGGATTCAAACTGAATTCTGGTTCAGCTACCTGGGTTTTCTTGTTGGGTTGACATGGTCCTAGATCATAAGGATAATGACCACTTGGTTGAGTACACTGCTTGCTGAGCCTCCCTATGGTGGCTTATGTGGATCAGTAGGGACCATAAATGGGTTTCTGTACATTTTATGAAAATTCCCTTGACCATCTTGCACCTGACATTTCCAGATAAAAGGCCTGCGTGTAAGTAGGAGATGATTGAAAGAAGATGAAATTATAGC
Source organism: Neophocaena asiaeorientalis asiaeorientalis (assembly GCF_003031525.2). Classification (NCBI taxonomy): domain Eukaryota; kingdom Metazoa; phylum Chordata; class Mammalia; order Artiodactyla; family Phocoenidae; genus Neophocaena; species Neophocaena asiaeorientalis. The sequence continues at coordinate 3,527,453 of NW_020172632.1, read as the reverse complement.
TACTGGAAGGGGACATATGATTTTGTGGCAGTGGAGGTAAAGCAACAATCTTGACGCCTGGGGAGGGATCACCTTAGACCCCAGAAAGTTCGGGGAAAGGAAAGACATTAATGTTCTTTGTTTTTCTGAACCGAACTTGAAGCCTTCCTTATGAAGGAAAATGCCTGGTACAGCTCTTCTAAACTGTTGCAGGCACATTAAATTCAGTCGACTACTGGGTCTGCCAAACCCCATTAGAGGGCTCTGATAGCTATTTGATTGTCATTCTTCTTAACCTTACTGACAGGTCTATTGGAAATACCAGGGGTTGGCCCCCAGCTTTTTTACCTTCATGCAAAACACCTGTCAACACTTCCTGATGCCTACCCCACCCCCATACCATAGCCTTCACTCAGAGATTCTGTAGGGCAGATTACTGGTGGCCTGCACAAATGGGACAGTTTAGATTAACTTCATTAAGTCCTTTCAAAAACAAGGACTAGGCTCAGTTGCTGGAATTGAACTGGGAACCCTAAGGACCACCACTTGGATGGGAGGCCATGTTAGGACACAAGTTGACAGTGCCTCCCAGACTGATATAGGTCCCACTTGGAAGGACCCAACAATTGTAAACAACCCACTCTATCTAGGTGCACTATGTCTGCCCTGAGGACTGTATTTCGTACGTGGAAACCAGGCATTAATTTGCCTCCCTCCTAAAAATATGGACTCTTGCACCTTTTGAATGGTTAAGTAAACACCACCAGTAGGTCTTGTAGCCTTCATATGACTGCGGAGATCTCTCCAAAATGAGAGCCTATCCTTGGTTCCTTGGGGAAGCTTCCCAGAGTGATTTCTGATTTGTTATTTATGTGCACCCTGTGGACAGTTATCTCTCTGAGGGAAGTCATTCAATTAGAATAGGTATTTCAAAATTTGTTCCTAACTTTTTAGCTGAAGTGGCCCTGGAAAGCATTCAGGTCAGCCTCAAGTCACTGACCAGAGTTGTTATGGTTGATAAAATTGCCCTACACTTCTTCCTTCTGGGCCAGGGCAGAGTTTGTGTAATTGTTAATTCATTCTGTTGTTCCTGGATTAATGCTTTTGGCCAAGTGGAAAGGTTAATACAGAAACTTAGGGACAATGCTGTCAGACTCTCTTTTCTGAGGTAAACCCTCATGACTTATCAGATTTCTTCATCTTACTTGGGTGTGGAACCCTGAGAAACAAGGATGAAATAAATTCTGAAGGTTGGCCTCATCCTGTTGGCTGTTGATAGTCGCCTTAATTAAATGCTGTACGAGACAAATTAAATGGATTTAGTCATAGTCTCTGTCAGATTAATCAGAGTGGCTGTTGGAGTGGCATGCTTATGAGAAGCCAGAGTGTTCAGTGGTGAAGACGGTTAGGACTAATGGGTAGATATTTTTGGGAGATAGTTCCCTGTGTGTCTCTTCTATTTCTGCACATCTTATGAACAGAGACATTGATTGTTCCAGATTATCTTTTCAAGGGTGTTGGACTGTTACCAGCCTAGATAATATCTCCTTCCAGACCAAAGGGCAAGTTTGCTTACAGCCTGGAAGATAAAGATACTTTGATCCTCCAAAGCAAAGAGTCCTCGTGCTTACTGTCCATTATAAAAGATTCATGTTCCTTAAGCTCAGGGTTTCTCTCTTGTAATGCAGATCTACTGCATGTGCAGGTGTCACCTGGAACACTCTGTCACCCTGTGGGAAATGGGACTTGGGAACCAGTGCTAGAAAATGCTGACACTCTGGCTGCTGCTCTTGCCCCGATTAATAACGTACTTTGTCCTTGACCTAGATGTCTTGAGTCTTCGTCCAGCATCCATGAAATTGTAACAAGCTGCATTGTTAGCTTGCAAGTAAGTATGGTGGAATATTTGATCTTTCACAGTTCTTACCACTGTGAAAGGTTGATGATCCCCCATTTTACAGATTGAATTTGGACCTAATCTGTGATAGCTCTTGTTGTATTCCCATTTTAAAGATGAAAAAGTAGAGGTGTAAAGAGGTTAAGTAATTATCTAATGACAAGTAGTCATAACAAGGCTGGGTTTGGAACTCAGGTCTGCTTTACTCCAAAGTCAAGTCCATGATCTTATATATCCACATTTCTCAAATGGGTGTGCTAAGGAGTAATCAAAGCTACAGAATAAATATGCACATCTTCTTGTAGCACCAATTTACTAGAATAACTTAAAAAGAAATATGCTTTTTAAAAATTAAAAACAATTATCATGAAGTAAATATAAAATTTGCATGAATTTTAAATAGAAAATGAAATTTCAAAGAAATTGTAAACATGTATGTAACCTGCTTTTTGGGTCATCTCCTCCCCTCCTCCCATGAGGGAACATGCTTCCTTCCTGTATCATTCTGACTACAGTAGTGTAAAAAATTAATAAGTAGTGCACTTTACAAGGTTGCCTTTTAAAAAAACAAATCAAAGACACATCCGGTTATTTTTTGATTTCTTCATACTGTTCTAGCTTTGTGAAACACAAAAAAGTAGAACAAAGTTTTTCTGGTGTCCCTGGATTTACTGAGGCTAATAGAGGGATCAAAGAAGAAAAAACTGGAATTCATTGACTTCTTATCTTGAAGTTGTATGTGGCAGTGGTTTCTATTGGGATTACTTAGTACTTCAGCAAGAGATTATCCTGTCACTGGTATTTTTTTACTTCACTTTTACATTTATCAGTATCTATAAAGTATTGTGTATCTATATTTATGCTAAGTAAATTTGCATTATTTTGGGGAGTGCTGTCAGTTTCGATATTTTCCTGAGGTCCTAGTAGTGGGACTTGAAACTAAAGTATAGTTGTCCCTCAGTATCCATGGGGGGTTGGTTCCAGAAGTCTCTGAAGATACCAAAATCTGAGGATGCTCAAGTCCCTTATGTAAAATGGCGTAGTACAATGAATACAGTGGGCTCTCGTTATCTGCAGGTTTCACATCCTTGGATACTGTAATGACATAGTGGCAAAAGTAATAGAATTGATTCCAGTTAAGGCAAGCTGATCCCAAGTTGATACACACGAACTTCGTTTTACACTGCATTGTATTTAAGAAAAGGAAAACATTACTTAATGATTATTATGGGATAATGTAGTAAGAGATATTTTGCCAGGGCTCACTGTATATTTGATGAAATTAAATACTTAGGGTTTTTAAGTGTGATAATGCATTGGGTTATGTTAAAAAAATGTGCTGCAGGAGTTGAGGAAGGTGGCAGAAGAGTAAGACGTGGAGATCACCTTCCTCCCCACAGATACATCAGAAATACATCTGCATGTGGAACTGCTCCTATAGAACACCCACAGAACGTTGGCAGAAGACCTCAGACCTCCCAAAAGGCAAGAAACTCCCCACGTACCTGGGTAGGGCAAAAGAAAAAAGAAAAAAACAGAGACTAAAGAATAGGGACGGGACCTGCACCAGTGGGAGGGAGCTGTGAAGGAGGAAAGGTTTCCACACACTAGGAAGCCCCTTTGCGGGCGGAGACTGCGGGTGGCGGAGGGGGGAAGCTTTGGAGCCGCGAAGGACAGCTCAGCAACAGAGGTGCAGAGGGTAAAGCGGAGAGATTCCCGCACAGAGGATCGGTGCCAACCAGCACTCACCAGCCCGAGAGGCTTGTCTGCTCACCCGCTGGGGCGGGCAGGGGCTGGGAGCTCAGGCTTGGGCTTCGGTCGGATTGCAGGGAGAGGACTGGGGTTGGCAGCGTGAACACACCCTGAAGGGGTTAGTGCACCACGGCTAGCCGGGAAGGAGTCTGGGAAAAAGTCTGAACCAGCCAAAGAGGCAAGAAACTTTCTTCCCTTTTTGCTTCCTGGTGCGCGAGGATTGGGGATTAAAAATGCCGCTTAAAGGAGCTCCAGAGGTGGGTGCGAGCCGCGGCTAACAGCGTGGACCTGAGATACGGGCATGAGATGCTAAGGCTGCTGGTGCCGCCACCAAGAAGCCTGTGTGCGAGCACAGGTCACTATCCACACCTCCCCTACCTGGAGCCTGTGCAGCCTGCCGCTGCCAGGGTCCCGTGATCCAGGGACAATTTACCCAGGAGAATGCATGGGGCGCCTTAGACTGGTGCAACGTCCTGCTGGCCTCTGCCGCCGCAGGCTCCCCCTGCACTCTGTGCCCCTCCCTCCCACCCGGCCTGAGTGAGCCAGAGCCCCTGAATCAGCTGCTCCTTTAACCCCGTCCTGTCTGAGCGAAAAACAGACACCCTTAGGTGACCTACACGCAGAGGCGGGGCCAAATCCAAAGCTGAACCCTGGGAGCTGTGTGAACAAAGAAGAGAAAGGGAAATTTCTCCCAGCAGCCTCAGGAGCAGCGGATTAAATCTCCACAATCAACTTGATGTACCCTGCATGTGTGGAATACCTGAATAGACAACGAATCATCCCAAATTGAGGAGGTGGACTTGGAGAGCAAGATATATTATCCCCTTTTCCTCTTTTTGTGAGTGTGTATGCTTCTGTGTGAGATTTTGTCTGTAAAGCTTTGCTTTCACCATTTGTCCTAGGGTCCTGTCTGTTGTTTTTTTTTTTTTAACGTAAATTTTTTTTAATACTTATTTTTGATTTTAATAACTTTATTTTATTTTACTTTATTTTATTTTATCATCTTTCTTTTCTTTTCTTTTTTTCCTACTTTTTCTCCCTTTTATCCTGAGCCGTGTGGATGAAAGGCTCTTGGTGCCGCAGACAGGAGTCAGTGCTGTGCCTCTGGGGTGGGAGAGCCAACTTCAGGACACTGGTCCACAAGAGACCGCCCGGCTCCACATAATATCAAATGGCGAAAATCTCCCAGAGATCTCCATCTCAACACCAAGACCCAGCTTCACTCAACAACCAGCAAGCTACAGTGCTGGACACCCTATGCCAAACAACTAGCAAGACAGGAACACAACCCCACCCATTAGCAGAGAGGCTGCCTAAAATCATAATAAGGCCACAGACATCCCAAAGCACACCACCAGACGTGGGCCTTCCCACCAGAAAGACAAGATCCAACCTTACCCACCAGAACACAGGCACTAGTCCCTTCCACCAGGAAGCCTACACAACCCATTGAACCAACCTTAGCCGCTGGGGACACACACCAAAAACAACGGGAACTATGAAACTGCAGACTGCAAAAAGGAGACCCCAAACACAGTAAGATAAGCAAAATGAGAAGACAGAAAAACACACAGCAGATGAAGGAGCAAGATAGAAGCTCACCAGACCTAACAAATGAAGAGGAAACAGGAAGTCTACCTGAAAAAGAATTCAGAATAATGATAGTAAAGATGATCCAAAATCTTGGAAATAGAATAGACAAAATGCAAGAAACATTTAACAAGGACCTGGAAGAACTAAAGAGGAAGCAAGCTATGATGAACAACACAATAAATAAAATTAAAAATACTCTAGATGGGATCAATAGCAGAATAACTGAAGCAGAAGAACGGATAAGTGACCTGGAAGATAAAATAATGGAAATAACTACTGCAGAGCAGAATAAAGGAAAAAGAATGAAAAAAACGGAGGACAGTCTCAGAGACCTGGGACAACATTAAATGCACCAACATTAGAATTATAGGGGTTCCAGAAGAAGAAGAGTAAAAGAAAGGGACTGAGAAAATATTTGAAGAGATTATAGTTGAAAACGTCCCTAATATGGGAAAGGAAATAGTTAATCAAGTCCAGGAAGCACAGAGAGTCCCATACAGGATAAATCCAAGGAGAAGCACGCCAAGGCACATACTAATCAAACTATCAAAAGTTAAATACAAAGAAAACATTAAAAGCAGCAAGAGAAAAACAACAAATAACACACAAGGGAATCCCCATAAGGTTAACAGCTGATCTTTCAGCAGAAACTCTGCAAGCCAGAAGGGACTGGCAGGACATATTAAAGTGATGAAGGAGAAAAACCTGCAACCAAGATTACTCTACCCAGCAAGGATCTCATTCAGATTTGATGGAGAAATTAAAACCTTTACAGACAAGCAAAAGCTGAGAGAGTTCAGCACCACCAATCCGACTTTAAAACAAATGCTAAAGGAACTTCTCTAGGCAGGAAACACAGGGGAAGGAAAAGACCTACAATAACAAACCCAGAACAGTTAAGAAAATGGGAACAGGAAAATACATATCGATAATTACCTTAAATGTAAATGGATTAAATGTTCCCACCAAAAGACACAGACTGGCTTAATGGATACAAAAATAAGACCCATAGATATGCTGTCTACAAGTGACCAACTTCAGACCTAGGGACACATACGGACTGAAAGTGAGGGGATGGAAAAAGATATTCCATGCAAATGCAAAGAAAAAGAAAGCAGGAGTAGCAATTCTCATATCAGACAAAATAGACTTTAAAATAAAAACTATTACAAGAGACAAGGAAGGATACTACATGATGATCAAGGGATGGATCCAAGAAGATATAACAATTGTAAATATTTATGCCCCCATGATAGGAGCACCTCTATACATAAGGCAAATACTAACAGCCATAAAAGGGGAAATCGACAGTAACACATTCATAGTAGGGGACTTTAACACCCCACTTTCACCAATGGGCAGATCATCCAAAATGAAAATAAATAAGGAAGCACAAGCTTTAAATGATACATTAAACAAGGTGGACTTAATTGATATTTATAGGACATTCCATCCAAAAACAACAGAATGCACATTTTTCTCAAGTGCTCATGGAACATTCTCCAGGATAGATCATATCTTGGGTCACAAATCAAGCCTTGGTAAATTTAAGAAAATTGAAATCGTATCAAGTATCTTTTCCGACCACAACACTATGAGACTAGATATCAGTTACAGGAAAAGATCTGTAAAAAATACAAACACATGGAGGCTAAACTATACACTACTTAATAACGAAGTGATCACTGAAGAAATGAAAGAGGAACTCAAAAAATACCTAGAAACAAATGACAAGGGAGACACGATGACCCAAACCCTATGGGATGCAGCAAAAGCAGTTCTAAGAGGGAAGTTTATAGCAATACAATGCTACCTTAAGAAACAGGAAACATCTCAAATAAACAACCTAACCGTGCACCTAAAGCAATTCGAGAAAGAACAAAAAAACCCCAAAGTTAGCAGAAGGAAAGAAATCATAAAGATCAGATAAGAAATAAATGAAAAAGAAATGAAGGAAATGATAGCAAGGATCAATAAAACTGAAAGCTGGTTCTTTGAGAAGATAAAATTGATAAACCATTAGCCAGACTCATCAAGAAAAGGAGGGAGAAGACTCAAGTCAATAGCATTAGAAATGAAAAAGAAGTAACAACTGACACTGCAGAAATACAAAGGATCATGAGAGATTACTACAAGCAACTCTATGTCAATAAAATGAACAACCTGGAAGAAATGGACAAATTCTTAGAAATGCACAACCTGCTGAGACTGAACCACGAAGAAATAGAAAATATGAACAGAGCAATCACAAGCACTGAAATTGAAACTGTGATTAAAAATTTTCCAACAAACAAAAGCCCAGGACCAGATGGCTTCGCAGGTGAATCCTATCAAATACTTAGAGAAGAGCTAACACCTATCCTTCTCAAACTCTTCCAAAATATAGCAGAGGGAGAAACACTCGCAAACTCATTCCACAAAGCCACCATCACCGTGATACCAAAACCAGACAAAGATGTCACAATGAAAGAAAACTACAGGCCAATATCACTTATGAACATAGATGTAAAAATCTGTGTAAAAATCTATGTAAAAGGATTCTTCAGTATACGCAAATCAATCAGTGTGATACACCATATTAACAAATTGAAGGAGAAAAACCATATGATCATCTCAATAGATGCAGAGAAAGCTTTCGACAAAATTCAACACCGATTTATGATAAAAATGCTGCAGAAAGTAGGCATAGAGGGAACTTGCCTCAACATAAGAAAGGCCATGTATGACAAACCCACAGCCAACATCATCCTCAATGGTGAAAAACTGAAACCATTTCCACTAAGATCAGGAACAAGACAAGGTTGCCCACTCTCACCACTCTTATTCAACATAGTTTTGGAAGTTTTAGCCACAGCAGTCAGAGAAGAAAAAGAAATAAAAGGAATCCAAGTCAGAAAAGAAGAAGTAAAGCTGTCACTGTTTGCAGATGACATGATACTATACACAGAGAATCCTAAAGATACTACCAGGAAACTACTACAGCTCATCAATGAATTTGGTAAAGTAGCAGGATACAAAATTAATGCACAGAAATCTCCGGCATTCTTATACACTAATGATGAAAAATTTGAAAGTGAAATCAAGAAAACACTCCCATTTATCATTGCAACAAAAAGAATAAAATATCTAGGAATAAACCTACCTAAGGAGACAAAGGACCTGTATACCGAAAATTATAAGACACTGATGAAAGAAATTAAAGATGATACAAATAGATGGAGAGATATACCATGTTCTTGGATTGGAAGAATCAATATTGTGAAAATGATTCTACTACCCAATGCAATCTACAGATTCAATGCAATCCCTATCAAACTACCACTGGTATTTTTCACAGAACTAGAACAAAAAATTTCACAATTTGTATGGAAACACAAAAGACCCCAAATAGCCAAAGCAATCTTGAGAACGAAAATTGCAGCTGGAGGAATCAGGTTCCCTGACTTCAGACTATACTACAAAGCTACAGTAATCAAGCCGGTATGGTACTGGCACAAAAACAGACATATAGATCAATAGAACAGGATAGAAAGACCAAGTATAAACCCACGCACATACGTTCACCTTGTCTTTGATAAAGGAGGCAAGAATATACAGTGGAGAAAAGACAGCCTCTTCATTAAGTGGTGGTGCTTGGAAACTGGACAGGTACATGTAAAAGTATGAAATTAGAACACTCCCTAATACCATACACAAAAAATAAACTCAAAATGGATGAAAGACGTAAATGTAAGGCCACAGACTATCAAACTCTTAGAGGAAGACATAGGCAGAACGCTCTGTGACATAAATCACAGCAAGATCCTTTTTTACCCACCTCCTAGAGAAATGGAAATAAAAACAAAAATAAACAAGTGGGACCTAATGAAACTTAAAAGGTTTTGCACAGCAAAGGAAGCCATAAACAAGACCAAAAGACAACCCTCAGGATGGGAGAAAATATTTGGAAACGAAGCAACTGACAAAGGATTAATCTCCAAAATTTACAAGCAGCTCATGCAGCTCAGTAGCAAAAAAAAACCCAATCCAAAAATGGGCAGAAGACCTAAATAGACATTTCTCCAAAGAACATATACAGGTTGCCAACAAACACAGGAAAGTATGCTAAACATCAGTAATCATTAGAGAAATGCAAATGAAAACTACAGTGAGATATCATCTCACACCGGTAAGAATGGACATCATCAAAATATCTAGAAACAATAAATGCTCTAGAGGGTGTGGAGAAAAGGGAACACTCTTGCACTGTTGGTGGGAATGTAAATGGATACAGCCAGTATGGAGAACAGTGTGGAGGTTCCTTGAAAAGCTACAAATAGAACTACCATACGACCCAGCAATCCCACTACTGGGCATATACCCTGAGAAAACCATAATTTAAATAGAGTCATGTACCAAAATGTTTATTGCAGGTCTATTTACAATAGCCAGGACATGGAAGCAACCTAAGTGTCCATCAACAGATGAATGGATAAAGAAGATGCTGCACATATATACAATGGACTATTACTCAGCCATAAAAAGAAACGAAATTGAGTTATTTGTAGTGAGGTGGATGGACCTAGAGTCTGTCATACACAGTGAAATATGTCAGAAAGAGAAAAAAAAAATACCGTATGCCAGCACATATATATGGAATCTAAGGAAGAAAAAAAAAAAAGGTCATGAAGTTAGCACCTAGGGGTAAGACGGGAATAAAGACACAGACCTACTAGAGAATGGACTTGAGGATATGGGTAGGGGTTGCGTAAGCTGTGACAACGTGAGAGAGTGGCATGGACATATATACACTACCAAACATAAAATAGATAGCTAGTGGGAAGCAGCTGCATAGCACAGGGAGATCAGCTAGGTGGTTTGTGACCACCTAGAGGGGTGGGATAGGGAGGGTGGGAGGGAGGGAGATGCAAGAGGGAAGAGATATGGAAACATATGTATAACTGATTCACTTTGTTATAAAGCAGAAACTAACACACCATCATAAAGCAATTACACTCCAATAAACATGTTAAAAAATGTCCTTATCCTTTAGAGATATATCCTGAAATACTTATGGATGAAATGATTTGATATCTGGAGTTTACTTCAGAACAGTGTGGGAGTGTTTTGGGGGTGGGTTAATGGGGGGTGAAACAAAAATGGCTACCACTTGGTAATTGTTGAAGAGGGTATTGTGTTTATGGCTGTTCATTTTACTGTTATCTCTACTCTTGTATATGCTTGAACTTTTTCATAAAGTAAAAAAGACGTTCTGCCGAAAGAAAAGTGACTTGGAGGGATTGTAAGCTTTAGGATAATATCTTCATGTTCTAATGGACTATAGGATTAGAGGAGTGGGAATGAGACTATTACAAGGAAGTTGTAACAGCAATCACCGTAATGTTATGTAATGCAATATAATTGGATTACAATGTAATTGGTAAATTTTTGTCTATATTTTTGTCTACATTTTAAAACTTAAAGTAGTTTACTAGTTAAGTTTTCTTCGTTAAAAGCCTTAGCTGAAGTCTTGGAATAATGGTTTCCTAAAAATAATCAATTTTCTAACTAAGATAAAATAAACTTGTAAGGAATTAACTTCGTGTGCTAAGTTTGAGTAAGTGAAGACAAGTGTCATTTTGGCAAAGAGGTGCTAACAGCTTCTTTCTTTTCTTTAAGCAATATTTAAACAAAATCAGAAACCCAAAAATGTACCAAAAATGTATTAAGCAAAAAGAAAAGGCCAGTTAGATGATGTGTCATTTTCTGTGTGTATTGATGCAATCTGTTTTTTGCAATGACTTTTTACTCTTCATTCTGCCTTTATTGTCCCAATAGAACAGCACGTGATGATAATGTTTAAATATGGCTTTATTTTTATTATTATATAAGCTTCAGGTGTACAACATTATAATTTGGCATCTTTATGCACTACCAAGTGCATAAATCTTTTCAAATTAGTGTTTTTGTGTTCTTTGGATAAATACCCAGAAGTGGGATAGCTGGATTGTATGGTAGATCTAGTCTTAATTTTCTGAGGAATCTCCATACTGTTTTACACTGTGGCTGCACCAGTTATAATACCACCAACAGTGTATGAGGGTTCCCTTTTCTACACAGCCTGTCCAACACTTCTTATTTCTTATCTTTTTGATAAAAGCCATTTTAACAGTTGTGGGGTGATATCTCATTGTAGTTTTGATTTGTATTTCCCTGGTAATTAGAGATGTTGAGCACCTTTTCATGTGTGGTTTGGCCATCTCTATGTCTTCTTTAGAAAAATATCTTTTTAGATCCTCTGCCCAGTTCTTAAATATTTAGTTATTTGGCTGCATCGGGTCTTAGTTGTGGCACGTGGGATCTTTGTTGCGACCCACGAGCTCTTCATTGCAGTGTGTGGGCTTCTCTCTACTTGTGGCACACGGGCTCCAGGGTGTGTGTGCTCAGTAGTTGAGGCACGCGGGCTATAGAGCGCGTGGGATTAGTTGCCCTGAGGCATGTGGAATCTTAGTTCCCTGACCAGGGATCGAACCCACGTCCCCTGCACTGGGAGGTGGGTTCTTAACCACTGGACCACCAGGGAAGTCCCTCCAGTTCTTAATTGGGTTGTTTGGGTTTTTTTGTTGTTGAGTTGTATGAGTTCTTTATATGTTTTGGACATTAACCTCTTATCAGATATAATTCGCAAATATCTTCTCCCATTCAGGTTGCCATTTGTTTTTGATGGTTTCCTTTGCTGTGCAGAAGCTTTTTAGCTTGCTGTAGTCCCATTTGTTTATTTTTGTTTTTGTTTCCTTTGTCTTTGGACTCATCCACAAAGACATCGCTAAGGCTAAGGTCAATGACATTATCACCTATGTTTTCTCCTAGGAATTTTGTGGTTTCAGGTCTTACATCCAAGTGTTTACTCATTTTGAGTTAATTTTTATGTATAGTGTAGATAGTGGTCTAGTTTCATTCTTTTGCATGTGGCTGTCCAGTTTTCCCAGCACCATTTATTGAAGGGACTATCCATTCTCCATTGTTTGTTCTTGGCTTCTTTGTTATAAATTAATTGACCGTATATGTGTGGGTTTATTTCTGGGTTCTCAGTTCTGTTCCATTGATCTCTGTATCTGTTTTGTGCCAGTACCATACTATATAGCTTGTAATATAGTTTGAAATCAAGGAGCATGATACCTCCAGCTTCGTTCTTCTTTCTCAAGTTTTGGCTATTCAGGACCTTTTGTGTTCTGTACACATTTTAGAATTATTTGTTCTAGTTCTGTAAAACATGCCATTGTAATTTTGACAAGTATTACATTGAATCTGTAGATTGTTTTGGGTAGTATGGACATTTTAACAATATTCTTCCAATCCATGAGCATGGAATATCATTTCGTTTATTTGTGTTCTCTTTAATTTCTTTCATCATTATCTTATAGTTTTCAGTATACAGGTCTTTCACCTCCCTTGGTTACATTTTTTCTTAGGCATTTTGTTATTCTGGAGGAAGTTGTAAATGGAATTGTTTTCTTAATTTCTCTTTACGATAGTTCATTGTTAGTGTATAGAAATGCAACAGATTTCTATATATTAATTTTGTATCTGTGGCTACTGAATTCATTTATTAGTTCTAGCAGTTTTTTGGTGGCGCCCTTAGGGTTTCCTCTGTGTAATATCATGTCACCTGCAAATAATGACAGTCTTACTTCTTCCTTTCCAGTTTGGATTCCTTTTATTTCTTTTTCTTGCCAAACTGCTGTGTGGCTAGGACTTCCAATACTGTGTTAAATAAAAGTGGCAATAGTGGGCATCTTTGTCTTGTTCCTGACAGCTTTTCACTTGAGGTACATTCCCTTTATACCCACTTTGTTGAGAGTTTTTATCATAAATGGAAGTTGAATTTTATCACATTCTTTTTTTGCATCTGTTGAGGTGATCATATGATTTTTTTCCCCTTTGTTATATTAATGTGGTGTGTACATTGATTAATTGGCAGATATCGAACCATCCTTGCATCTCTGGAATAAATCCCACTTCATCATGGTGTATAATCCTTTTTATATATTGTTGAATTTGGTTTGCTAATATTTTGTTAAGGATTTCTGCATCTATGTTCATCAGTGATATTGGCCTGTAATTTTTTTTGTGTGTGTATGTGGTGTCCTTGCCCAGTTTTGCTATCAGGGTAGTATGGACATTTGACTGGCCTCATAAAACATGTTTAATATGGCTTTGTTTTAAGAAAAGAGAAATACTGCATAAGCTATTAGTCTTCCCACTTAAACAGGCATGAAGAGTATGTAAAGTTAAAATGTAGATTATGACAAAATGAAGTATGTTTTATTGTTAAGATTAAAGATTTTGTTGGATCATAAACCTTACCCTTAATCCAGGAGTAATTTAATTTGCCAAGATAAAAATATTAATATGCCAAGAAACAACCACATACTTTCCTGGCATGTCTACTAGAGGATTTTTATTTCTTTACTCTTTTTTCAGTGTATGCATTGTGTATGGGTGCGTGTGTGTGTGTGTGTGTGTGTGTGTGTGTGTGTGTGTGTGTGTGAGAGAGAGAGAGAGAGAGAGAGAGAGAGAGAGAGAGAGAGAGAGAGAGCGACTGATTGATTATAGCAGAGCCTTGGCATTTCCAGGGGATAGATCCTGAAGGTATGCTGACTTAACATGGATATAGAGTCATCCTTTGATTAAAGGGCAGTGGTAACATACATAGCTGGTCCTAGGACTCAGCTCCATATGCAGTCCTCCTGAACTTTTAGGAGACTTCGTGAGGATAGCTGCAAGGAATTCCCTGCTGGCCAGGGCACATCTCACAGTTGCAGCTGCTGTTTGTTACCCATGAGGAAACTATGAAACTGTAGAGTCATGTATTTAGGTTGCTCTTCTCACTTATCCCAGATAGGATGCTCTGAACTTGCCCAACAAGGCATTTCCTCAGAAATACCTCTCTTCTGGTTGTTATTGTGGTCAGATAAGTGAGATGAAAGAGATGGAAATATTATGGAGTTTTGGTAGTATTAGTGACAGTGCTTGATTAATAAATAGAGTGTTTAATATTACATGTCACATATTGTTATGTGAGGCTATGATGTGAGGGTATGAAGAATACCGAGAAATATATATTATCTGAGACTGTCTTCATGAATATTTTCACTCACTTGACAAAATCGAATACCTGCTCTGTGCCAGGCATTATACTAGGTAACTGGGAGATCACTACGTTTATAAGGCAGCTAAGATAGCTAATAAAAGTTTCATTGTTCGTAATTTACTGATTTCCTCTAGAGCTGTACAGAATTTATTTTCCCACCACGTGAAGGCAGCTATGTTACTGTTAACGCTTATCATCTGATCCCTAATTTTCCAGTTCTTTCTACCACTTATCACTTGGTTGCTTTCCTCTGGATGTGTTTACTTATTAATGGCACGCTTCAGAGGAGGAGCTTTGGAGTTAACACAATATTCCAAGAGAGACTTGGAGTAGAGTAGAATGCCTCTCCCCTAATTTTGCACATTATATTACTGTTAATGCCGTTACCTTAAATTTTTGACACATGTTCAATGGGTAGTAACTTAAAATTCTGTATGAGTAGATAAGGTGTATCTCCTTCATTTTAAATTTAAACATTTGAATTTTTCAAACTAAGTGGAGAACTTTATGTTTGTTAACTTCCATCCCTCTACGTGCTCTTAATCATCTGTCTAGGAATCTGCTCCACATCAATTTTTCCTTACATTTCCTTTGGCTTCTGAATCTCCCTTTCTACTGGTTCCCGTTTCTCAACCTATTTCCAATTTAAAGACTTGCCAAGTTTCTCTCAGTTTAGAAATACCCTTTATTGATTCTATGTCCTATTCTGAATGCTTCCATATTTCTCTCTCTATTCCCCCCATATTTCTCTTAAGTATCAATGTACCATAAGGGTCTATCCTTGTTCTCTTTTCCATTCCACCCTACCCTGTTACATATGGTCTCTTTGGATAATCACCTTTTCTTTGGTTTTAACTTTCCATTTTATATGTGCTATTGACTTTCAAAGCAGCAGCCTCATTCCTAACTTCTGTTGAATCTATATTTGATTGCTTATAAAGGATGAAAGTCAGGTTAATTGGCTTGGTTAACAGAGCCCACTGTGATTTGGCCCAAGGTAGCCTATACCTTTCCCAATACCTTGTACTATAATGATACTTTGATGCTTGTAATTTTTGTGAACTTCATCATTTCATGTCTCTTTGCCTTTGCCAGTTCTCTCAGTTGCTTGCCTCTTAGTCTTCTGTTTGTCCCTTAGAGTTCTGCATAGGCGTTATCTCCTGTGAAGTCTTCCCTGACAGTTACTTACTCCTCCCTCCTCTGTATTTCTCGTTCTTATACATACATCTGCTATTGCAGCTGTCACATTACTTTGTACATATCTGTTTGTCTTTCTTACTAATTTGTGAGTTCTTTACAGCCAGGAACTAGATCTTATTCATTTTAGTATTCCTAATGCTCAGCACACTTTTTGGCACATAGTGTATTCTCACTGAGTATTAAATTGAACTTAACTAGTTTTGAGCTTATTGAAATAAGATGAAGTATGATGAGAAGGATATGATTTGAGTTTTTGGATCCTGGTTTTATCATCAGAATATTAGCTACTTTATCTTTGTGTCGTTCATACATGTAAATGAACATCAGTCTGTTAGTTAACACTCTCAGTGTCCTGAGATTTGGAATTGTATCATATTCACTTCTGTATTGCTAGTACCTAACACAATGCCTGCCAAATGTCAGGCTACCAGTGTTTTTTGAACTGAAGCAAGTCAAGTTGAAATTAGATGAAGGCATTCATGCTGCGATGATTCTGTATGACTGGTAACATTCATCTTTATTTCTGTATTTAATCTTTAAGAATAAGTCAGAAATTTTGTCACTTGCCTTACTGAAATCCAGATGTAGGAAATATATGTTATATTCCTGACATGCAAGTCAAATCGTATGTTAAAAAATGGGCATCATTTATTCATAATGGTATCAGTTCTCCTTCTAAAGATCTGTTGGCCAGCATCTCTTCAAGAATTCTAAAATTTGTTATGAATTGATAGCAAAGTAATAGTTGTCTTAATTTTTCTATTTTTCTCCTCTTTTGAAGTGCTTCTAGCATTCCTTGTATTGAAAAAAAAATCCCTTAGTATCTTTGATGGTTCTTGGTGCAAGACATAAATTTACAGATTCAAGAAGCTTGAGGAACAGAACAACACCGAGAAGGATTAATACAAAGACACATAGGTACATAAAAGTCAAACTCCTGAAAACCAAAGATAAAGAGAAAAGTCTTAAAAATATTCAGAGGAAAAAAAGACATTCCGTGAAGAGAACAGTGACAAGAATGTTAGTTAACTTCTCATCAGAAACAATGAAATACAGGGGACAGTGGAATGATATCTTTAAGTACTGAAAAAAATTATCAAAATAGAATTTTATATCTAGCAAAATTATCTTTCAAAAGTGAAAGTGAATACATTTTCAGAAAATAAAACCTGAGAGAATTTGTTGCCAACAGACCTGCACTTTATAAGAAGTGCTCATGGAAGTTCTTTAGGCTGAAGAGAAACAATACCAGATGGGTGTGGATCTATGGAAGAGTGAAGAGAACTGAAAATGGCATATACAGGCATATTTTGGAGATATTATGAGTTTGTTCCAGACCACCACAGTGAAGTGAATATCACAGTAAAGTGAGTCACATGAATTTCTTGGTTTCCCAGTGCATATAAAGTTATGTAATACTATGCTGTAGTCCGTTAAGTGTGAAATAGCATTATGCCTACAAAAGCAATGTACATACCTTAATTTAAAAATACCTTATTGCTAAAAAATGCTAACCATCATCTGAGCCTTCAGTGAGTTGTAATCTTTTTGCTGTTGGAGGGTTTGAAATATTGCAAGGATTGCCAAAATGTGACACAGAGATACAAAGTGAGCAAATGCTGTTGGAAAAATGGCACCAATAGACTTGCTTAATTTGTAAAAAAAAAAAAAAAAAAGTACAATATCTGTGAAGCACAGTTCAGTGAGTTGTAATCTTTTTGCTGTTGGAGGGTTTGAAATATTGCAAGGATTGCCAAAATGTGACACAGAGATACAAAGTGAGCAAATGCTGTTGGAAAAATGGCACCAATAGACTTGCTTAATTTGTAAAAAAAAAAAAAAAAAGTACAATATCTGTGAAGCACAGTAAAATGAAGTATTCCTGTATGTGGCTAAATATAAAAAAATTGTATTTCTCTTTGCATATTTTCTTTAAAAAACAAGTAATACAGAAAACAAAAACATTACATTGTGAGTTTTATATTTTATGTAGAAGTTAAAATACAGTTGGCTCAGGACTTCCCTGGTGGTCCAGTGGTAAAGAATCTGCCTTCCAATGCAGGGGATACGGATTTGATCCCTGGTTGGGGAACTAAGATCCCACATGCCATGGGGCAACTACGCCCGTGCGCCACAACTACTGAGCTCCCATGCCTCAGCTGGAGAGAAGCCCAAGTGCCGCAGTGAAGAGCCCACATGCCACAACGAAAAGATCCCGCATGCCTCAGCGAACTTCCGTGTGCCTGCAACTAAGACCCGATGCAGCCAAAATAAATAAATTAAAAAAAAAATACAGTTGACCCTTGAACAACGTCTGTTTGAACTGCATGGGTCCACTTAGTCCACTTATACATGGATTTTTTTTTCAATAAATGTGTCCTACAGTACTGTGTGATCCATAGTTGGTTGAATCCACTGTGAAGTTATACACAGATTTTCAACTGCATGGAGGGTTGGCACCCTGACCCTCATGTTGTTCAAGGGTCAACTCTATGACAAGAAGCTGAAAGAAAAGAAGTAACTGAACTCTCCTGTAAGATTCTTACATTATATGGGATGTAGTAATAATATTAACTGAAGGTAGACTGATAAGTTATGGATATATATCATAATTTTTAGAACAACCAAATGGAATAATAAATAGAAGAACTATATATAGTTAAAAAGTCAATAGAGGAGATAAAATGGAATACTAAAAATAGGCTCAACCTTATAGAATGCTGATAAAGAAGAATAACTAAACAAGAGAATTGGGACAGATTACAAACAAAAAAGATGTTAGACTTAAACTCAGCCATATTAATAATTACATTAAATATAAATAGACTAAACAGTGATTAGAAGGTAGAGACTGTCATATTGGATAAAAAAGAAAAACTGATCTGTATTGTTTACAAGAGGGGCATTTGAAATATAAAGACCCAGTTAGGTTGGAAATAAAAGGATGAAAAAAGCTGTGTTATGTAGACACTAATCATACCAAAGTTGGTGTGATTAATTAACACATTTTTGACCAGAGACGTATTACGGCCACAGGCATTAGTTTCTGCAAAAACCCTTTGGTCAATAATGTGTTACTGTCAGTCCAAGTAGACTTTAAGGTAAGGAATATTACTAGAAATAAGGAAGTTCTGGCCTACTGTTTTTCTGCTTTTTAATCCTGGGTAAATCATATGGCCTTCTTTTGATTTCTCATCTATAAATTGCAATTAATATTTGAGTTTTTATGTTAGGCACTTTACCTGCATTATCATCAGTCCTTGTAGTAGCCTTGCAAGATGATTGTTATTCCCATTGAATGGGTGAGAGTACTGAGGTTCAGAGAGGTAAGTAACTTTCCTAAAGTCACAGGGCTAGTAAGTGGCAAAATGTGGATTTAAAGCCAGTTCTGCTTTGATTCAGACTTGATTTTTTTTCACTATACATTGTTTCTTGCCAATATACCCTCCTGAAAAGGACTGTATCCATATATTTTGCTTCTGTATAGACACACCTAATTGGAAGATCTCTCCTGGATTACCTACCTATTTAATCATGCCCTTTTGGAACCCATTCTTCTTTAAGTCAAAAAAAAATAGTTGTATTCAAATGTTATTAATACGTTGTGATTGAGACTTTTCAGTATTGGCATTATGATTTTACTACTTATCAGTACATTTCAAAGATGCCGTCTCCTGAAATACTTTAAATGCAGCCCCCAATTCCCTTAGGTCAGTGTCGATTTGCTTTCATTTTGATTAAGCTAAATGAAAAGACAAAGTAGTTTAGATCATTGAAGTCCATGTGGGAAAGATATTGGCATTTTGTCGCCTACTGTGAATTCTTCATATGATAAATTGCATAATGTATATTATTTGCCTCTTAAAGTTGTAGACTGTGCATTACTGATACTTGTTTAATCTTTTTCATCACGTTTGTAGTTTCTGGTCAGACTGAATACTTATAAACTTTAGTTTACAGTAATGCTATAAAAAGCTAAGTATGATTTGTTTGTGTTTATTAAAGAATTTTACAAACCTCCAGATGTACTTTGTTGCCTGAAATGCTATGAAGCCTGAGAGTAGGACTATATCTTTTACCCACTGTATTTCCAGACACTGCTGGCACATGGTAGACACTCAATTAAATACTTTTTGGTAGTTTTATTATTATTTTTTCTGATTATTGTTCCTAAAAGTCTTATGTAAAAATTAGTGGTGTAATGCAGTTCCCATAAAGATATATTAAGTGTTTGCTCCCTCTTGTGGATATGAAGGAGAATGTAAGCTCTTATAATAAGTCTATTCTCTTGTTTCTTTTTCTAAAAGGTGAACCATATTTTTTCCCTTTTTAGAAGGATATTAATCCATACAGCTTTATCAACTCAGTAAAATGTTTAGTCCACATACACTCCTAAAACACACAGAATTCATGCTCAAGTATCATTGTGTAATGTCCAAGATAAAATTTGTATATTATTATTCAAGCCAGAACTTAGTAGCACTTTTTGAGCACACCCTTTCTAATATTCTGCATATAAATTACATGAATTGTGAAATAACTTAATTTGTTTTAATTCCAGAACCACATTAGATATTTTTGTATGTATGTGAGAGTATTATTGAGAATATAATTTCCTAATTGTGTTAAGCATTACTTGATCAAAGTAAAAATAAAAGCTTAATCAATTTGCTTGCCTTCCACAGCTTTTAATATTAGAACACCTGTCCAAACGGGTTTTTTCTGATGCATAATATATATATATATTTAAAAATTAATTAATTTTATTTCTGGCTGTGTTGTGTGTTTGCTGCACACGGGCTTTTTTTAGTTGCAGCGAGCGGGGACTACTCTTTGTTGTGGTGCATGGGCTTCTCATTGCATGGCTTCTCCTGTTGCGGAGCACGGGCTCTAGGCACGCGGGCTTCAGTAGTTGTGGCATGCGGGCTCAGTAGCTGTGGCTCACGGGCTCTAGAGCGCAGACTCAGTAGCTGTGGTGCACCGGCTTAGTCGCTCCGCGGCATGTGGGATCTTCCCGGACCAGGGCTCAAACCTGTGTCCCCTGCCTTGGCAGGCGGATTCTTAATCACTGCACCACCAGGGAAGCCCAGTGCATAATATTTTTATTCTAAAGACTTAATCCAACTGAGACTATAAGCAACTGAGCCTTGGGAATGCTTTGACATGTAGAAAAATCTTTTTAACACGTGTATGTATCCTTGACATTCTTTTCTCTATATAATTAGAGACTTTCATATTACTTTGTTAGACCTCTTCATTTTCTATTTACCTCTGTCATTAATAGAAGTTGACTTTCATTTTAGACTATTTTTTGGAATGGAAACAATATTTTCACCACTTGAGAAGAATTGTACTCTATGTGCCAAAGACAAGTAGCGTGCCATAAATGTTCACTTTAGTGTAGATGTTGAACTCTTAATCGTGCTCACTTACTAGACAGGTGTGTGCTCCTGAAACCTGTCTAGCTGTGAAGCATGATCCAGTCTTCAACTCAGCAAAATCACGATTTATCTGTCATTAACTAAAGCAAACAGAAAACCAAAACTTTGTTGTGGTATAATATTCATACAGTAAAGAGCACAGATCATAAGAATATAGTTTCATGAACTTGTACAAAATGAATGCATCCATGAAAAAGACATTCAGGTTAAGAAAACTATATAAGTAGAACTACAGAAGCCTCCTTCTAGTCAGTACCCTGCCCCACCCATGCTCTAAGAAAACCCAATACTTTGAATCTAACATTATATATATTAGTTTTGCCTGAAAAAAACTCTGTATTGGGTGAAACCATATGTAGGCTTTCTTTTTGTGTGGTAAAATATGCATAATATAAAATTTACCTTTTTAACCATTTTTAAATGTACAATCAGTGGCATTAAGTACACTCTCATTGTTGTGCACCATCACTACCATCTATCCAGAATTTTTTCATCTTCCCAAACTAAATGCCATACCGATTAAATATTAACTCTACATTCCCCTCTTCCTCCAGCCCCCAGCAACCACCATTCTACTTTCTGTCTCTGTGGATTTGACTTTTCTAGGTACCTCATATAAGTAGAATCATACAACATTTGTCCTTTTGTGTCTGGCTTATTCTGACATAATGACCTCATGGTTCATCCCTGTTATAGCATGTGTCAGAATTTCCTTCCTTTTTAAAACTGAATAATATTCTGTTGTATGTATATACCACATTTTGTTTATCCATTCATTGGTCAATGGGCATTTGAGTTGATTCCACCTTTTGACTATTGTGAACAATGCTGCTATGAACATGAATCTACAAATATCTGTTTAAGTCCCTGCTTTAAATTCTTTTTGGTACATACCCAGAAGTGGAATTGCTGGGTGAATTGGTAGTTCTGTGTTTAATTTTTTGAGGATATGGTATGTTTTTGTCATATATTTTGTATCCTGTGACCTTAAAAATTTACCTGTCACCCTGGAAGCTTTTTCTTTTTAAAGAATGCAGAGGATTTTCTATGTATAGTTATTTGTTTGTGATAAAATATATCTTTGTTTCTTTCATGTTAAACCACATTTGCATTGATGGAAGAAACCCCACTTAGTCATGATGTGTTATCCTTTTTATATGTTCCTGGATTTGGTTTTGTTAAGGATTTTTGCATCTATATCCATGAAGAAAATTAGTCCAGATCTGGAGAAATTGTAGACCGTCTCTCTGCTCCATGTTAGTGAGGTGAGCCAGTGGGTCAGTAACAATGTGTATGAGTTACAATAGCACCTTGGGCCATAGCTAGACTTTTTGAGGGTAGTTTGTTTGCTGCTTCTCTTCTGCCTTCTAAATCTTGCACACATTTTTCTTATGGCTATTCCTGACCTGAAACCACTGAGGGAAGAAATTTTCAGAAATGTAGTTTCAACTTAGGTAAGTCTGAGGTCAGCTGATATCATCTTGGCTTTACCTTCTACATCTCTCTGTTTTTCCCCTTGTTGTTACAGCATACATAGCTTTCTTAGCACAGTCAGACTTGAATTATATTATACCACTTCATGTATAATGAAAGAACTTTATAATAGGAATACGCTTCAATTTATCCCTTCCCAGCCTTTGTTTTATTCTTATATTTTTACTTCTATATATGTTATAAACATCACAATTCATTGCTATTATTTTTGCTTTAAAGAGTTAATTGTCTTTTAAAGAATACAGAAATGAGAAAAAATTTTTTATATTTACCATTTTTGGCACTCTGCGTAAAGTTCCATCTGGTATCATTTCCCTTCAGCATAAAAAATTTAACTATTTCTTGTACCAAGAAAGATTTGTTGGTGAGAAATTCTCTCAGCCTTTGTTTATCTGAAAATTTCTTTAGTTTGCCTTTTAATTATTTATATATTAATTTTTTATTAAGGAGTTAGATGCAGTGGTAAACTTAACTGTGTTGGGTGTGTAAAACATTTTGGCAAAGAGTATTAAAGAAAACCGTTAGGGAAATTAAGTCTCTGCTACTTGATAATTTTATTACTCTGCTTTTTTCTTTTGGTAAGTAAAATTTATTTTGCTGTTTATAACTAAAAATTTTTTAATTTATGTGAAATGCATATTCAGTGAAATGCACTCGTTTTACGTCAACAATTTGATGAGTTTTAATAACTGTATATACCCCTCTAACCATCACCCTAATAAAGATACATAATAGTCCATTGTTCCAGAAAGTTTTCCTCATGTTCTATTCTAGTTAGTCCCCATGCCTCATAGGAAACCACTGTTCTCTTTCTATCATGGTAAATTAGTTTTGCCCTTTTTTGTTCTTCATATAAATGAAATCACACAGTCTTTTGCATCTTGCTTCTTTCCCTCCACATAATGCTTTTGCGTTTCATCCATGTATGAGTATATGTAGTTTTTTTTGCTGAGTAGTGTACCATTATCCTAATAAAGATATAGAATATTTTCCTTGCTCTAGAAAGCTTCCCCCAAGGCCTCTTCCAGTCAATCCCTATGCCTCATAGGAAACCACAGGTTTCTATCACCATAGATTAGTTTTGCCTGTTATTGGACTTCATATAAACAAAATCACATAGCATGCAGTCTTTTAAGTCTGACTTTTGTTTTCAACCTAATGCTTTTGAGGGTCATCAGATACATATATTATGAATATTTTATCCCAGTCTGTGTATTGCCTTTTTGTTTTACCTTAGAGCCTGGTGTGTTGTCTGAGATCTTGCTCCCCTGCTGTTTCTGAAGTATAATTTTTGTCTGGTAAGACCGCCCAAAATTATGCTCTTTTCTTTAGAGTTTTTTTTTAACTTAGGTTTTTAGCTTTCTCACCTGTAGATGCCTAGAATTTAGTAAATGTTACTTGCCAGAAAACTGGCATTATGTTTGAGGACTCCCAAATTTCATTAATAACATTATGAGGCAAATAATAGTATAAGGCAGAGTAGAATTAAATGCAGACTGATTGTTACAGAGAATCATAAGAGAATAGAAAAGAAAGAACCGTGTTTTTCAAGGGCTTCTTATATGAGGGATTAAGGCTTAGAATCCAAGTCATCTTTTGGTTTTTTCTCTTTCACATTTCAAAACGGAATGTGATTAAATGCTAAGTAAATCACTCAGATTTTTTTGTTTTGATGCTCTAATTACAGTAGTTTTGGAAAAGCAGTTTCCCAGTGGGCTGAGTCTGAAGAAGAATTGATGCTGGACACTAGAGAGTAGCATTGATTCACCCTGTTTGTTATCATATACTTATTTAGGGGGAAATTTAGCTTACATTAAAAAATGGTTTTTATTGGCCTGTATAATTTTTTTTTTTTCTTTTTTTGCTGTACGCGGGCCTCTCACTGTTGTGGCCTCTCCCGTTGCGGAGCACAGGCTCTGGACGCGCAGGCTCAGTGGCCATGGCTCACGGGCCCAGCCGCTCCACGGCATGTGGGATCTTCCCGGACCGGGGCACGAACCCGTGGGACTCTCAACCACTGCACCACCAGGGAAGCCCCTGGCCTGTATAATTTTGTACACTTATTTATATGCCTGTGGCATCATAAGCAAAATTCCCTGTTTGGTGTAGTTGAAAGTGAATGGAGAAAAAGACAGCTAAGATCGAATCATAGTTGTTTATGCTAGGTTCTGAATTTCTGTGAAATGTAGCTCAAATAATGAGAGAAGTTGGCTGACTTATAAGGAATCCATGGTCTGGTTCTATGTTTTGCAGATTTATATATTTAATTTTTATTTATTATCCATCAGTGATAATGCTCTAGAAAATTGATTCAGAATAACAGATTCACAGGAGACTGATTTGTTAACTAGAATATTAATTTACAACA
The DNA here is from genome assembly GCF_003031525.2 of Neophocaena asiaeorientalis asiaeorientalis. NCBI lineage: Eukaryota > Metazoa > Chordata > Mammalia > Artiodactyla > Phocoenidae > Neophocaena > Neophocaena asiaeorientalis. The sequence continues at coordinate 3,502,596 of NW_020172632.1, read as the reverse complement.
GGATAGACACTTTCGTTGGGTTGGCCAAAATGTTCCTTTGGTTTTTAAAGTAAAAATAAAAGACACATTTTTCATTTTCGCTAAGAACTTTATTGAACAACTATTCACCGTTTTGTTCCACTACCTTCTGCCATTTTTTCAGGCAGCTTCATAATTCCATCTTACCAAAACGTTTTGTCTTTTTGAACAAAGAATTGTTCCAGGAGCCTTTTACAGTCTTCCAGGGAATTGAAATTTTTTCCATTAAAGACCGAAATCAATGGAAATCCGAAGGTGCGATATCTGATGAATACTGCGGATGAATCAGAACTTCCCAGCCAAGCTATAACAGTTTTCACCTGGTCATCAAAGAAACATGCAGTCTTGCATTATCCTGATGGAAGATTACGCGTTTTCTGTTAACTAATTCCGGACGCTTTTGGTTGAGTGCAGCTTTCAGTTGGTCTAATTGGGAGCAGTACTTATTGGAATTAATTGTTTGGTTTTCCGGAAGGAGCTCACCATAGAGGACTCCCTTCCAATCCTACCATATATACGCATCAACATCAGTGTGGTTGTTGGTGGTTCATTTTGCTTGCCCCACGATCTCTTCCATTCCACATTATTATACAGTATCTACTTTCCATCGCCCATCACAATTTAAGAATGGAACGTTTTCATTACGTTTCAGTGGAGAATCGCATGCGGAAATATGGTCAAGAAGGTTTTTTTCACTTAACTTACGTGGAACCCAAACATCAAAGCGATTAATGTAACCAAGGTGGTGCAACCGATTTTCAGTTCTTGATTTGGATATTTAGAGTATGTTGGCTATCTCCCGCGTGGTACAACATTGATTGTTTTCGATTATTGTTTCGATTTAATCACTGTCAACTTCAACTGGTCTACCCGACCGTGGAGTGTTGTCCAGCGAGAAAACTCCAGCGTGAAACTTCGCAAACCACTTTTGACACGTTCAGTCAGTCATAGCACCTTCTCCATACACTGCACAAATCTTTTTTTTGCGTTTCAGTTGCATTTGTACCTTTCTTGAAATAATAAAGCATAATATGCCGAAAATGTTGCTTTTTCCCCTTCATCTTCAGTATTAAAATGGCTTAAAAAAAAAAAAAAAAAAAAAAAAAAAAAATGGCTACACAGAAATTCACCAATTTTGATCATTTTTTTAAAACTAGATTTAAAAAAATTTTTGGTTGCTTTGGGTCTTCGTCGCTGTGCGTGGGCTTCTCATTGCGATGGCTTCTCTTGTTCTGGAGCGTGGGCTCTAGGCGCACGGACTTCAGTAGTTGTGGCCCACAGGCTCAGCAGTTGTGGTGCACAGGCTTAGTTGCTCTGTGGCATGTGGGGTCTTCCTGGACCAGCGCTCGAATCTGTGTCCCCTGTATTGGCAGGCGGATTCTTAACCGCTGTGCCACGAGGGAAGTCCCAATTATTTTTTTTAAAGCAAGACTCTGAGAGGTTTTTGTTGTTGTTGTTGTTGTTGTTTGTTGTTTTTGGCCACACCACGCGGCATTAGGGATCTTAGTTCCCCATCCAGGGATCTAACCTGCACCCGCCTGCTCCATTGGAAGTGCAGAGTCTCAACCACTGGACCACCAGGGAAGTCTCTTGATAAGTTTTTTTTTAATTGCATGCTGATATGACAGCTGTCACAATACAGTTTAACAAAATTGTTTCAAATGAAGTGAAAGGCAACTAAGCGCTGCTGGAGCCATCTTACGGAAAAAAACAAATAAACTTTTTGGCCAGTGCTATACATTGACCACAGTACCTTTAGCTATTATTCAGAACATCCTCTTCCTGGTATTAGGATGCCTGAGAAACCAGTGTGGTCATCAGAGCATAGATTGGTAAGCATGAAGCAGAACAGAATAATTGGATTGTTTTGGGGGATGGTTTACCCAGGCCATGGTTAAGTCTAGGGAATTATTCCTGTTCCATTTCTAGTGTTTGGATATTCAGACCATCAGTTCCGTGATTACTATCTTTAAGATATCTTTATAGTAGCTTTTTTGGTCAGTAATGGACAAATTCTTACTTCCTGGTTCTTCTTTTCCTATATTATTGGTACCCTTCTGTTAGAAATTTACTTAAGGCATATATTAATATGATTAGTTTGATTGATACTTATCTCCTGTCACTGACAGTTTGCTCTTCTTATTTTTTGCTTTTTGCTTTTTTTTTTGATGGTTCTTTTTTTTTCCACACACACACACATACACTGTATTTTATTTTCACAAGAGATAAATAAACTGACACCAAGCATTGTAAATGGATGACCACAACAAAAGCAACAGTGATTGCAATTACCAAACACGAAACGCACTCTTACTTACTATGACGTAATATTGACATTCAGTCCAGTAATCCTCCACTGTAACAGCTCCTTTACTTTGCAGTGAAAATTGATTTGTATATTTTTTGCCTCTGAGTCCTTGTGGGATTTTTTTATTATTATTCAAACAGAAAGTCACAAAAATTATAATCATCCTCATCAGTTCACTCAGTCCCATGTAATTAATTATTTTTTCATCTTGATCTTTTGTTAACACTTTTATGAATTCATCAGTTTTCCATTAGAGTTCTGAAAATGCTTATTCATTCAGTTCAGCAGTATAGTCAGTTACCAGAAACCTGTACTTGTCAGAGTCTTTTCCATGAATTCCTTGAAGATAAAACCCTTTTATAGGAACATTTTTGCAAAAGCATCAGAGTACACCCAGAACTGTCTGTAAATGACAAAAGACTTAAAAATGACCACGGTTAAAGATTTGATGAAAGTTCATAATAATGCAATTGACAAGGAAATTTAGTTACTTCTGAGATATACGTTTTAAAGTAATAACTAGAATTATGACTTATAACATTATACCAGAACATATAAGATTTTTAGAAATTTCATGTAATGTCTGAAACATTTATATTAACATATTTCCATATAAATAACCCAAAGAAAGTTTAGTATTAGTTGTTTTTTTTTTGTTTTTTATACTGCACGTTCTTATTAGTCATCAATTTTATACACATCAGTGCATACCTGTCAATCCCAATCGCCCAATTCAGCACACCACCATCTCCACCCCACTGCAGTTTTCCCCCCTTTGATTTTTTTTATTACTCAAAAAGTTTCACTTTTTAAAATTTAATTTAATTTAATTTAATTTTATTGGGGTATAGTTTTACAATGTTGTGTTAGTCCCGGCTGACATGTTTTTTCGTTTTAGACAGCTTTAAGAACTTTAGGTCTCATAGTAAGAACTCCTTGAAGTCAGCCTGGGCACACGCCACATGCAGATTTTGGTGCTTTTCCAACCTTGGTATAAAGTAAACAATTCTATTACCAGGGGTTTGGGACTGCTTGGTTTTGTTAGAGCCTGTATTATAGGACAGCCTACAATGGTGTGTCAAACACTGGACCATCCTGAATGCCTCTAGATACTGTCCCCGGAAGAGGAAAAAGAAGCGACAATTTGCTCTTGATGAAACTGGGGAACAACGCAAGACTTCCTAAGACTGTGCTACAGATACTCTTCCTTTTTTGATGTAAACACCTTGATGAAATTTGCAGGGTTGTAGTGGAAAGATTGGGTGCTTTGGTTTTCTGGCTCTAGATTCAGATTCTAGTTTGGCCACCAAGTAGATGAGCAACTCGGGTATGCGGCTTGATCTCTTTAAGCTTAAGTTTTCTCATCAGTGATACTTTATCTTGTAAGGATAATGAGACAGTTATGAATTAATGTGACTAAAACACTTGAAAAGTGTGTAAGAAATGTATTTGTATAAAAATCACCCATCTCTTTATCCTTTCAATAAGTATTAATTGAGTGATTTACTCATGTGCCAGGCAATTTGCTATGAATGGGGTTACAACACTGACCATGATAGTGATCTCTTCACTTACAGCATTTACAGTTTAGTGGATGATAGAGGCACATAAACAGGCAATTATAATACTGTGTGCTAAGTGCTATAGTAGGTGATAAAAGCATATTCATAAGTGTTTTTAGATGTGCCTTAACAAATGCAGTGTCAAAATCTTTAACACTTTTCAAGGCTTAAGTCTCCCAACTTAGTAACAGTGCCTGGTTCATTTCTGTGAATTGAATACATGCAGGACTTACATGAAGGAAATGTTTGCATGAAGCATAGTTAATCAGAATTAAATTCTGGTGTGGCTTCTACATTTCAAGTTTTTCTTTTCTTTTTTTTAAAGAAAAAGTTTTGTGAAAAACTTTTAAAGACAAGTTGTTTAAGAAACTGAAACTTGCGTCAGTAACTCATAGTATTTTCTGATATCAAACTGCCGTTTGACAGAATGTGTGTGCACCTGCATTGTGGCACTATTTGGCATTTATAAGCATTCACAAACTTGTGAGTAGATTGCAGCAGTGTAGAATCATATGGCAGCTTATTTTGGGAAATTGTAGAGACATAATTTACTTTTCCTAGTCACATTGCCAATGGAAGCAACTATGTAGGTTGTTAAAACCATACTAATGATGTTAAGAAAGAACAGTAACAGCACAACCATGCTTGGTAAAAATTAAAATAGTGTAATTCAGTAGTTCTTTTAAACAACCAACAAAGCTTCTGTACTGAGTTAAACAAAATGGTTTACTTGAAAATATCTAGCTGGGGGTTAAGAGGTAGGCAAGGCTCTCTTCCCACTGTACTGGTGGTTCTCAAACTTTAGTCTATGAAAGAATCACCTGGGTTGCTTAGTAAAACATATGTTCTAGAGCCCTACTTCCAAAAAGTCTGATTCAGTGGTCTGAGGCATAGTCTAAAACTCTGTATTTTTAATAAGCATACCAGGTAAACCTGATACAGGAAGGACGAGGACTATACTCTAGTCCACAATGCTGCCTCTTCTGTTGTCTGTGACAGTGACTTGTGTTGGTGCTGCTCAAGCCCTTCTGTCTATCTTTCTGAAGTTGGTGGCCTTCTTGAAATCATATTGTTCTTACCATTGCAGCACTGACATTAATTGTCTGCTCTGTTATGCTTTGGTTGTCTAAGTGCTCTGCTTTTGAGTATTATCCTTGGATATATCTGAATTTTCTCAAAATATGGGGAATGTTAGCTATCACTCTTTTCTTTCATTTTTTCCCCAAAATTCTTAACTTAAAAAATTTTCTCTGATGTAAATTTATGCTTTAATAAAAGTAAATTATTTTCAGTTTCCTAACATGAATGCTCTTTCCCTTCCTTTATCTCCTCGTTTGACTTCCTGTCTTCTCTACCTCTTCCTTCCTCTCATCACTACTGTTTATGTTTCTCTGAGCAAACTATGAGCTTCTTAAGCCTGGAATAGAGTAGGTGCTTAATACATAAAATGAATAAGTGAATAATATGCTTTGAATTTTCTCAATATTATAAGTCAAGTATAAGTTTCATAGTTGTTTTACCCATTCATGGAAGGAGATTTTTCTTTAAGAAAAACAAGACAAAATAAAGGTAAAACTCAGGATAGTAGTTAAACTAGTGGAGAAAGGAAGGCGATTAGGAAGTAGCACTGGGAAGGCTTCAGAGATGCTGAAAATGATGTAATTTTTAAGTTGGGTGGCAAGTATATTAGTATCAGTAGGTATTTGGAAACTGGTTGTTTATCTTTGCTCAAAATAGGGAAAACTGAACTATAAACCGACTATTATTAGGACCATTTATAATGTAAGTGGGAAGGTGTCTGTACTTGGTATGGTAAACCCCAAAATGAAAACCACTAGGAGATGTTTGAACACTTGGCTTCGATGAGGTTGGTAGGAAACTCTAAGCACAACTAAGCATTGCTAAGGGCTTGTCTTAATTAAACAGGATTTTAAAAATTGTAATAAAATATACATAACATAAAATTTATCATTTTAATCATTTTTAAGTTTACAGTTCTGTGCAAAAAGTACATTCATATTGCTGTGTAACCATCACTACCATCCATCCCCAGAACTTTTTCATCTTCCCAAACTGAAACTCTGTACCCGTTAAACAATAACTCCCCATTCCCTCATCTCCCCAGCATGTGGCCACAACCATTTTACTTTCTGTATTTATGAATTTGACTACTCTAGTTATCTCTTATAAGTGGAATCATAGAATATTTGTCCTTTTGTGTCTGGCTTATTTTACTTAGTATAATGTCTTCAGAGTTCATCCATGTTGTAGCATGTGTTAGAATCTCCTTCCTATTTAAGGCTGAATAATATTCTGTCATATGTATGTACCCCATTTTGTTTATCCATTCATTCATCAGTGGACACTTAGGTTGCTTTTGGCTGTTGTGAATAATGCTGATTTGGACATGAGTGTACGAAGATCTATTCAGGTCCCTGCTTTCAATTCTTTGGTATATGCCCAGAATTAGAATTGCTGGATCAAATGGTACTTGTGTGTTTAATTTTTTGAGAACTGCCATGCTTTTTAAAAATATCTTTATTGGAGTATAATTGCTTTACAATGTTGTGTTAGTTTCTGCTGTACAACAAAGTGAATCAGCTATATGTATACATATATCCTCATATCCCCTCCCTCTTGAGCCTCCCTCCCACCCTCCCTATCCCACCCCTCTAGGTCGTCACAGTATCGAGCTGATCTCCCTGTGTTACGCAGCAACTTCCCACTAGCCATCCATTTTACATTGGGTAGTGTATGTATGTCAGTGCTACTCTCTCTTACTTTGTCCCAGCTTCCCCTTCACTCCCCGTAGGACTGCCATACTTAAACAGAATTTTTTTTTAAAAGAAAATGTGCAATGATATTAATTTTCTCAAAATGGGGGGTGGGAAGTGCTCAAGTAAGGAAAATATGTACAGAAACATGATACCAGTGCCTGATTTAAATTAATGCAAACTAGATGTTTAAAAACTAACTACATAAATAATTGCATGCAATAATATAGAACTCAGTTTCATACAATGGCAACAAAAGCTGAGCCTGCAATAGAATTATATATATTGAAAAGAAATTAAGTAGATTGAAAGTGCTAAAATTAAGAATCTGAAAAATTATTCTCACAGTTTTATAGTTTCCTATACTAAGGCAATGACAATTTAAAAGACTTATCTCAGGAGGAAAGGTAACTAAGGAAGAATAGAAAAGACCAAATGTGGAAATGGAGTTGGTTGACAGAGAATATTTGATTTCTTCAAGGATCCTATTGAAATTGGTTTCAGGACTTGGTCCCACAAAGGACCATTGGCTGGAAAGGTGGGAAACCAGGGAGTTTGTGTCTTACTTCAGAGATCACTTTTACCGCATCATCTTTTTTCCCTGCAAGTGTATGATAGTGTAGAATACAGTGTCTACCAGGGTCTACAGAATGATTCTAGTATACTGACATGGCGCACCAGAGTACACAGAGTTTTTATGTAGGTTTTATTTATACAGCTAGTTCTTTGAGATGCCAGAAGAGGAACTTAGAGGAAGTAACCTATATCTACACTCTTTTGAGAGAGCAAACTGGAAACAAAGGCAGTAAGAGACAAACAAAGAATGTAGTAGAGACTATTCCGTAGTCAGTCCCTGTTCTAGGAAGCCAGGGAGAATTAAACTCTCATAGAATCTATTGCTGATACTGGGTTTGTCTCCAGGGGTATATTACCATATAAATAACATGGTTGGTTAGCAAATGGAGTCCTTCCTATTCTGTTCCCCTCCTCCCTTTAAATCCCCTGTTATATCTAGACTTCTCTATTTATTGCAATTTGTATTAGACCTCCAAATATTCCAACTTTTTTGTTTAGAAACTAGAATTTTTGTTCGTGCATGCACAGTGATTTAATTCATGCATATACTAAAAATGCATTATTTAATTCCTTTGAAAGGCATTTATTATCACCAATTATACTAGACATAGTTATAGATGACGAAGCTACAAAAATGAGTAAGACACTGTTCAAATCTTTGAGGGGACAATAAGTAAATGATTAGGATGTAGTGTGCTATTTATTATAATATATATGGGTGTATATATATCTCAGGGACTTTGAGGTACACAAAGTCCTAAGAAAACACAGGTAAGTAATTCTTTCAGGTTATAGAGGCTAGAGCTGCTTAGGGAAAGGAAGACTTTACAGAATGAGGTGTCTTGAGTGGTAGAAAAGACATTAATGACACTTTAAACATAGGAAATAGCTTGAGCAAATGGTGGGCTAGTTTGAAAATGCATTAGATATGAACAAATATTATTTGGCTGTGCACTTAGGATAAAAAGATTACTAAGACATGGTTCCCACATTTCAGGATATCAGAATCTAGTAGGGAAGATAAAAGAGAGATTTTTAAACAAATAATTATAATACAGTCTGATAAATGCCCAAGTTTCATTGGAAAGTAGTAAGGAGAAGGACCTAGATTATCAGAAATAACTGCCAAAGTTTAATTTATTTGGATCACTGTGAGTTGACTTGAATTCTTTTGTCCATATTTTGATTTTTAAATTTGTTTCAGACAGGAGAGTAAATCTAGTTATTCTATCTTTGAGAATCCTTTTTTGTTGTTGAATAATAATGTAAAATATTTACATGATAATAGTGAAATCTGTAAATCAATGTATATTCAAAGCAGTCTAGCTTTATTTTTCCTTTTGCCCATTCCCCCACTTTTTAACATTAAAAACATTGTCTTTATTTTCTCATTGTAAAAAAGTAGAATTGAATGTGTTATATTTTCATATTCTTATTAATCTTAAATGATAGCATATTACACAAACTTTTCTATAACTTTTTTTTTTTCCAATCAAGGATATATTCTGGAGGTCTCTTCTTTGTAATATATAGAACAATTTTTGTGATTGTATAGTACTGCTAGAGTATTTTTTTAAATGTAAATCTCAGACATAGTATTTTACTCCACACTAATGCTACTGCTGAGCAGCAAACCACACTATAGCCCAGTAATTTAAAACAACAATTATTTATTTTCATTCAGGCACTTGCTATGAGTTGACTGATCTAGGCTTTTTGTCAGGGTGGCTCTGCTTCAAGTTACAGATCTAGTTGAACTTGGCTCCTGAGCTAGTTGGGCTCAGATTTGTTCTGTATATATTCATTCTAATATCCTCTTAAGGGACTGCAGATAACCCAGTGATTGTCTGGGTTAACATCTGTGGTGATGACACAGATGTAAGAGGACAAGCAGAAACTTAAGATACCTCTAAAGGCTTAGGCCCAAAACTATAATGCCATATCCAGTTATACTACATTTACAGAATCAAGTCATAGATATAAGCCCCAAAGTTATCTTCCTAGTGTCGGTTTTCACTGGCCAACCTATCAGAAATTTCATTCCTTTCCCAATGTTGCCTATCGCCTTTGCTTTAATGCTCAATTTAATACAGTCTTAAATATATGTATGTATTTAATCTATTTATCTTGTTTATTGTCTGTATCCCCCCATAACAATGTATGTGTAATGAAAGCAGGATTTTCTATATTTATTCACTGTATCCCCAGCCCTAAAACAGTGCCTAGAACGTAGTTGATGCTCAATAAATATTTGTTGAGTGAATAAATGAAGGCATGGAGGGAGATGGGGTTGGGGAGACCTATCACTCATTAAGTTTTTTCCCCAATATCTTTTTATGTTATTGTTGAGTTATACCTTTGGCAAACAAAATACATAGATCTTAAGAGTACAGTTTGATAAACTTCAACAAAAGTATACTCATGAAGCCGTAACTCTAGTTAAGATATAGAACACACCTATCACTCTAAAAAGTTTCTTCATGTCTCTCTCCCATTAGTTCTTCACCTCCAGAAGCAATTATTGTCCTTATTTCTGTCACAATAGATGAGTGTTTCCTGTTTTGAATATCATGTATATGGAATCATGTAGCATATACTTTTTTGTATTTACTACTTGCACTCAATAGTTTTGAGATTTATCTGTGTTGATACATGTATCAGAAATTCATTCCTGAGTAGTAGTATATTGTACAAATACCTCACAATTCATTTATCTATTCATTTGTTAATGGATATTTGGGTTGTTGGTTACTTTTTGACTATCATGGATAAAGCCGATTTAAGCATTCTTATACAAATCTCTGTGCACATTTCATTCTAGGAAGATTTTTATTTCTTTTGAATAAATATGTAGGAGTGGAATTGCTGGGTCACAAGGTAATATATTAACTGTTTAAGAAAGTGTCCAACAGTTATTCAAAGTGGTTTACTGTTTTAGAATTCCACCAGCAATGTATGAAACTTACCAGTTAAGGGCTCTTTTGTTTTGAAAGTTAGCTTATAAGTGTTCTTAGTAAGAGGCATTGTGGTAGGGAGAAAGAATAAGCTCTCTGGAAATGCTCCAAGGTTGGGAAAATGTTTTAAATATTTAAGCAGTCTTCATAGACATAGAAAACAAACTTATGGTTACTAAAGGGGAAATGGGGTTGGGGGAGGAATAAATTAGGAGGTTGGCATTAACGTATATACACTAATATATATAAAGTAGGTAACCAACAAGGACCTAGTGTATAGCATAGGGAGCTATACTCAATATTTTGTAATAACCTATAAGAATCTGAAAAGGAATCTATCTATCTATCTATCTATCTGAATCACTGTGCTGTACACCTGAAACTAACATGATATTGTAAATCAACTATACTTCAATTAAAAAAACCCAAAAAATCCCCTAAAAAATATTAAAAGAGTCTTGCTCTCTGAGAACCAAGCTCCAAACTAGGGGGGATACCTAGGACAGAGGCCTCAATACTAAGACAGAACTGTAGATGGAGTTTTTACCTTTGTGCAATATTTACCTACTTTATGAAGACTAGAATTGGTATGTAGACTGCTGGTTCTAGATGGTGATGTGGAAGGGTCCTGAACTCGCCTCTGCCTGTGGGCACACCAAATTTACAGCTACATACAGAGCAGTTGCCTCTGAAAGAAATCCAGAAACTAGTTGAGTGACTCCTACACATTGGGAAATGAAATAAAATCCACATCAAAAAGGTGAAGAGAGGCTGAGACACAATCTTGTCATAAAACCCACCTCTGTCATAGCAACACACAGCCAGGAGGGAATGAACAATTCCCTGCTTCTCCTTGGCACGTGAAGGGTTTGGATCCCATATTTGGTGCCCAACCATTTAAGACTTCCACCTGAGAGATGGAACCTCAAAACATCTAGCTTTGGAAGCCAATGGGATTTGCGTCTATGAGACACTCAAAGCTATAGAGAACCCAGAGACTGTTCTTAACACATTTTTGACCAGAGACATATTAGGGCCACGGGTGTTTGTTAGTTTCTGCAAAAATCCACCAGTCACTAATGTGTTAAATAGCTTATACAGATTTATTGTGGCTAACCCCGTAGGGGCCAGTGCACAGGCAACAAACTGAAGCCTGCCTAGTCTTTACATGAAAGAGGCCTATTTGCTTATCTTAAAAGCCTGAGGGACAGGCTTCTAATTTTAAACCCATTTAGGGGCCAACTGTAATGGTCTTCAGAGACTGAGGAGGCTGGTAGGCACCATTTTCTCACTCTCCCTCTGCCTTGTTTCAGGTCTCCTTTCTCTGAGAAAGGAGCTTGTGCACACATCTGCCACCCTGGCTTTTGTGACTGCTGCCCAGAAGACACATACCCTGATAGTGTGGTTCTGGTGGCCAGTGGAGTTTGTTCATAGGTTCAATGGGATGTTAGCAAACAAACTGTTCGTAACTGGCTGTCACCCCAGGGCTCATTATAGAGGGAGCAGACAGACAGGCCAATCTCCTAGTCTTCACCTGGAAGAGGTATATTTGCATACTTTAATTATACCTGTTGCCTAAGGATTCAGTTTCCAATCAGCCTGCACCTAGGTGCTCACTGAGGTCCTCACTTCTGGGACACTGACAGGTCTTGGTACACCCTCAACTACTGGGAGCCAGTAAGAACAATGAAGGCTGCTTGGATAATCACAAAGGTTTGAGAGAGCCAAGAGCTAGGGTAGGGTTGAATGATAAGGTTCATCTCCTACATGAGACTACTCATTCCAGACTGGGAGAGGTGGCTGTTTTATCTGATGCACAGAAACCAACACAGAGAGTCAAGGAAAGTAAAGAAACAGAGGAATATATTCCAAATGAAAGAACACAGTATAACCTCAGGAAAAGATCTTAATGAAACAGAGATAAATGATTTACCTGATAAAGCATTCAAAATCATGGTCATGAATATGCTTACCGAGGTCAGGAGAACAATAATTGAACAAAGTGGAGATTTCAACAAAGAGATAGAAAATATAAGAAAGTACCAAAGAGAAATCAAAGAGCTAAAGAGTACAATAATCAAACTGAAAAATTCAATAGAGGGGTTCAGAAGCAGACCAGATGAAGCGGAAGAAAGGAGCGGTGAACTTGTAGACAGGGCAGTGGATTCATCCAATCAAAGAATGAAAATGAGTGAAGATAGCTTGAGTAATTTAGGGGATAACATCAAATGAATTAATATTCATATTATAGGCTTCCCAGAAGAAGAACAGAGAGAGAAAGGGGCAGAAAACTTATTTGAATAAATAATGGCTGAAGGCTTCCCTAATGTGGGAAAGGAAAGAGACATCCAGATCCAGCAATCCCAGAGAGTTCCAAATAAGATAATCCAGAGATGCAGCCAAGCCATATTATAATTAAATTGTCAAAGAAAAGAAGAAAATCTTAAAAGCAGCAAGAGAAAAACAAATTGTTGTGTATAAGAGAACCCCCATAGAACGGTTAAGAAGATCTGTCAGCACACACTTTGCTGGCCAGAAGGGAGTGGCACGATATATTCAAGATGCTGGAAGAAAAAAATTGCCAACCAGGAATACTCTACTTGGCAAAGTTGTCCTTCACAATTGAAGGAGCAAAAGAGTTTCCCAGACAACAAAAACTTAAGGAGTTTGTTACCAATAGATCTACTTTTAATAAATATTAAAGGAACTTCCTTAAGCTGAAATGATATAGTGCTAATTAGTAACAGGAAAACATATGAAAGTATAAATCTCACTGTTAAAAGAAATTTATAGTTAAATTCAGGATAATCTAATGTTATTGTGGTGGGTTAATTGTTTATAAATCTAGTATGAGGATTAAAAGACAAAAGCAGTAAAAATAACTATGTAACTAGAGTAGTTTGCTAATGGGTACACAAGATAAAAAGATGTAAATTGTGACATCAAAACCAGAATGTGTGTGTGTGGGAACAGTAAAAATGTAGAGCTTTAGGATGCCTTCAAACATAAGTTGTTACCGACTTAAAACATCTTTTATTTGCAGCAGTCTGTTTTTATGATAAGCCTCAGGGTAATTGGAAACAAAAATCTATAGTAGATAACAAAAGATAAAGAGAAAGGAATCAAAGCATACCACTACAGAAAATCATCAAATCACAAAGGAAGAGAGCAAGAAAAGAAAAAAAGGAACAAAGGAATTACAAAAAACCCAGAAAATAATTAACAAAGTGGTAATAAGTCCATTCCAATGAATAATTACGTTTAATGTAAATGGACTAAATTCGCCAATCAAAAGACCTAAAGTGGCTGAATTGATATAAAAACAAGACCCAACTATGTGCTGCCTATGAGGGACTCACTTCACCTTTAAGTAGAAACACACAGACTGAAAGTGGAGGGATGGAAAAAGGTATTCTGTGCAAATGGAAACCAAAAGAAAGCTAGGGTAGCTATGCTTATATAAGACAAAACAAAGAGTCTGAGACAAAGACTTCAGTCAGACACAAAGAATGTCATTATGTAATGATAAAGGCACTAATCCAAGAAGATACATTTGTAGGTATTTATGTATCCAACATAGGCGCACCTAAGTATGTAAAGCAAATATTAACAGACCTAAAAGGAGAAATAGATAGTGATACAATAATAGTAGGGCACTTTAATATCCCACTTCATCAATGGATAGATTATCCAGACAGAAAACCAATTAGGAAATGTGTTGGCCTTAAACAACACCTTAGAACAGATGAATTTAACAGACATATACAGAACATTTTATCCAAAAGCAACAGAATATAATTCTTCTCAAGTAGACATGGAACATTCTTCAGGTTCGATTACTTGGTTACATATGTGTAGTGATTATTTTTTCCCTTCTGATACACATCAGAGTAGTATGGGAAAACCAAAAAGAGCTCATTGACAAGTGGCACCATTATCTCTTAATCCTAAATCACTAGGTACATGGAGACTAACTTTATAGTTTCCTCACCCTGTCAGATTCTTCCCACAAGACCCATATCATGTGGCAAATATGATAGCTTCATTTCTCTGTGACTGAAAAGAACTAAGATTCTTTTGATAATCATTGGTTTAGTATAATTATCAACACCTCTACAACAATAACAACAGAGAAACAATATATGAAAAAGAAAAAGGATAGCCAACATGTGATTACACTTGAATAGTCCTTTTAATCCAGTCTTCTTGTCAAAATCAAATTAACTGGGCTTCCCTGGTGGCGCAGTGGTTAAGAATCTGCCTGCCGGTGCGGGGGATGTGGGTTCAAGCCCTGGTCTGAGAAGATCCCACATGCCGCAGGGCAGCTGGGCCCATGCACCACAACTACTGAACCTGTGCTCTAGAGCCTGTGAGCCACAACTGCTGAAGCCCGTGCGCCTAGAGCCAGTGCTCCGCAATGAGAGAAGCCACTGCAATGAGAAGCCCATGCACCGCAATGAAGAGTAGCCCCTGCTCGTTGCAACTAGAGGAAGCCCGCATGCAGCAATGGAGACCCAACGTAGCCATAAATAAATAAATAATTAATTAAAAAAACCAAATTAACTTCCTAGGTGCTCCCTTTCTTTTGTGTCACAGGACCTAAGATGTGGCCAACTTTCTTCTCTGAATAGCTACTGTGACTATAATTTCATCTTTTGGGATTTTCTTTGGAACTAGGACAGTTTCCTTATATATTACCTTATATATTATATATATTATATATATATAACTTTTATATATATATGTTTCCTTATATATATAATATATATATATTATTATAGTTACCTTATATATTATCCATGTTTTTTTATAGCCCAGCTCCCATTACCAGCAGTTCACCTAGTGTACTCCTGTTCAGCGGGCTGTCCTCTAGTTAGGGGGTTCCAGTATGGTGGCTAAAACCTCAGCTATCTACAGAGATGGTCTTTCAATATACATGAAAAATTGCATTTTGTTGCCATGCTAAAGAATGGATTCAGGCTATCCCCATGTTCTTTTTCAGCTCCACTATGTTTTTTTTTTTTTTTTCCTCCTTTCTCCATTCTTTAGCTGCACCACACCTGGGGGTTAATCAAGTATAATGTCTTGGGTGGCTTAGTAATATTCAAACAAGATAATCTCAGCTGGCAATTTAAAGGGGAAAGAGAACTGGGTACGAAAACAATTCAGGTAAACAGCACCTGAAACCACCACACTATATTTACATAGAAACAAAGTGTATAATGTTCTGTATACTAATTGTCAAGTAGTGACACGTATATTCTAAATGCTGTAGAAGTTAAGAAGAGAGCTGCATAATGATGGACAAGTGATAACTCAGTCTTAAAGGAAAGGTTAATAAGGAAGAGGTAGACGAGAGAACAGATAGGAAATTCAAGATGGGAATCATAGTGTGCAAGTGAGTATCATGTGTTGGGAGACCAATTTGTAGAGGACAGACTATAGAGGGCTTTGAATACCATAGAATATTTTAAAATAGAAGATGTGAAATGGCCAAAGCAGTAATTGACAAAGATTAATCTGAAATTAATCTGAAATTGGTAGACAGAATGGACCAAAAGAGGAAAAATAGAAAACACACAGAGAGAAGTGACACTACCATAATATTTCAGGTTTTTGGTACTGAGAATTAAGGAAATGTAGTGATATGTGGAGTGGAATAGGAGTGGATTTCTAATACATCACTAAGAAAGGGTGAGCAAAATTAGGTGGCCAAATGGGAATAGGAGTAGAAGTTAGGTAAGGAGTGATTCAAAGATAATAAAGTTTATATCTGAATGACTGGGAAAATGATAGTTTCATTAATATAAACAAAGAAGCCTTTGAAGCGTCTTTCACCTTAAGTTTTCCTCGAGGTTCTTGTGATACGAAGAATAATGGGACCCTAAAGATGTTCACGTCCTAATCTCAAGAACCTATGAATATGTTTCCAACATGACAAGAAATACTTTGAAAATGATTAATTTAAGTTAAGCATATTTAGATGGAGAGATTATGCTGGATTATCCAGATGGGCTCAGTGTAATCACAAGGGTCCTTATAAGAGTCTGGCAATAGGGTCGAATTTAGAGAGAAGGTGATTTGACATCAAAACCCGAGAGACAAAAGGTTATGTAATGTGAGGCAGGAGCCAAATATTGAAGAAAACTTCCCGAAGCTGAAGCTTTTAGAAGCAAGTAAATATTTTCTCCTAGAGCCTCCAGAAGTAAAGCAGCCTTGTTGACACCCATTTTAGGACATCTGACCTCCAGTACTGTAAGATAATAAATTTGGGTTGCTATAAGCCACTAAGTTTTGTGGTAATTTGTTTCAGCAGTAATAGAAACTAATACAGTTCTGTTCTCTGGGTAATATCATCCATACCAGTGGCTTCAACTATGAGCCATACACTGACCAAAATAAAGTTCCAGATCTGGATTTCCAATTCATTCTGAAAATCCTACAGATGCCTCGAAAGTGTTGGATTCAATATGTATCAGTTATAGCTAAAAAGTTTCTCTCAAATCTGACCTGTGCACCATTGGCACCATCCTTTTTTCCTAATTTTTTTTAACCATGGTAAAGAACACATAAAATTGTCTTAACCATTTTCAAGTGCACAGTTTGGTGGCATTATGTGCACTCATATTTCTGTGCAAACTTCACCACCAACTTCATACCTCTTTTCATCATATACGACTGAAACTCTGTATGCATTAAGCAACAACTCCCCATTACCCTAGGCCCTGGTAATCACCATTCTACTTTCTGTCTCTTTGACTTTTGACTATTTTGTCATATAAGTGGAACCATACAGTGTTTGTCTTATTTGTGTCTGGCTTATTTTACTCAGTATAATGTCCTCAGTGTTTATTCATGTTACCTTTTTTTGTGTTCAGTTAATTTTTGTATTGAAATGTTAAAATGTCTTTTTCATTTCCTTTTATGTGTATTCTTTAGCTGTTTTCTTTGTGGTTATCAAGGGGATTAAATTTAACATCCTAAAGTTATAATATTCTTAATTTGGATTTATACCAGGTTAACTTCAGTATCATACAAAATTCTGCTCCTTTAATAACTCTAACCCTGCTCATTTCAGGTGTTGATATTACAAAATTACATCTTAATTCATTGTATGTCCAAAGCCATAAACTAATAATGTTTTTAATGTATTAATCTCTTAAATTATGTAGAAAACTAGAGTTACAAACCAAATTTACAGTAATTCTAGGTTTTACACTAATAATGATTTAAAAATGAGTTTTTGAAATCATGTAGAAAATAAAAAGTGGAGTTGCACATCTTTCTTACAATAATAGTAGTCTTTGTAATTCTCCATGTATTAACATTTACTGTCATCTTTATTTCATCCTGTGTCTTCATGTTACTGCCTAGTGTTCTTTCATTTTAATCTGCAGGACACTGTTTAGCATTTCTTGCAGGGCAGGTCTAGTGGTAATTGACTCTGTCAGTTTTGTTTTCCTGAGAATGTCTTGATTTTCCCCTCCATTTTGAAGGACAGTTTTGATGGATATAGGATGCTTGGTTGACTGGTTTCTTCTTTCAGCACCTTGAGTATACCAGCCCACTGCCTCTGGCCTCCAAAGTTTCTGATGAGAAATCTGCTGAAAATCTTATTGAGGAACACTTATAGGTGATGAGGTGCTTCTTTCTTCTTGCTTTCAAGATTCTGTCTTTGTGTTTAGGCAGTTTGATGATAATGTGTCTTTCTTGGGTCTATTCAAGTTCATCTGACATGGAGTTCATTGAGCTTCCTGGATGTTTTATATATATGTATTTCATGAAATTTGAAACTTTTTGGCCATTAGTTCTTCAAAGAATTTCTCTGCCCTCCTTCTCTTTCTCTCATCATTCTGGGACTTGAATACCATGCATATATTAGTCTGTTTGTAGTGTCACATAGTGTTCACTTTTCTTCAGTCTTTTTTCTTCCTGTTTCTCATACTTGATAATGTCCATTGTCCTATCTTCAAGTTCTCTGATTCTTTCTTCTCCTTACTCAAATATGCTTTTGAATCTGTCTAGTGAATTTTTCATTTTTAATAGCATAATGTTTTCTCTAGAATTTTTCTTTGTCCCTTCGTTGAGATAAAAAATTTCCATTTTGTTAATACATTATCTTCTTGACTTTCTCCATATTTTCCTTGAGTTCTTTGAGCATCTTTAAGATAGCTGTTTTAAAGTCTTTGTCCAGTAGGTTTGACATCTCATCTTGCTCAGGTATGGTTTCTGCTGGATTATTTTTTCCTTTTGAATGGGTCTCTGCTTTCCTATTTCTCTATATGCCTTGTGATTTTTTTGTTGAAAACTGGACGTTTGAATCCAATAATGTGGTAACTAACTCTTGAAATCAAATTCCCCCTCATCTTTAGGGTTTGATGTTTTGTTTGTTAATTCTTTTTGTTTACTTTTTAAAATTGTTGTAAGCTGTCTCTGGTCCAGGAACCAGACTAAGGTTTATACTTAAGGTCTACATGAATTCTGATTCTAGATCCCCTAACTGCATTTCAAAGTCAGTCTAGCATTTTAGTCTTTCCTTTTTTGTTGCAAGAATTCAATCTTATATTTTAGATCTTTTTACAATATAAATTAGCCACTCTTCTTTTGTTGGCCAAATACATTTTTTCCAGTATATTATTCTTTTTGGGCTTAATTTAGGACTCAGGTGTAATTATATAGGACTTGATTTCTTTTAAAAAATATGTGTGTTATTTCTGTCCATTAATCATTGCTCAGTATAATGACTTACAAATTTTATAGGCCATTTCTTATGCATTATCATCTCTAATGGTTCTTGAAACAATGTCTTTTGTGGGAAGTCACCATTAAAATACACTTAAAATCATAGTCTCGGGCTTCCCTGGTGGCGCAGTGGTTGAGAGTCTGCCTGCCGACGCAGGGGACATGGGTTTGTGCCCCAGTCTGGGAAGATCCCACATGCCGCAGAGCAGCTAGGCCTGTGAGCCATGGCCGCTGAGCCTGCACATCTGGAGCCTGTGCTCCGCAACAGGAGAGGCCACAACAGTGAGAGGCCCGCGTACTGCAAAAAAACAAAAACAATCATAGTCTCCAAATAGATCAATGGAATAGCAAGAACTTTACCAATATCAATGTTTATAGCTTTAAAAGTTATGCTTCATTTGTATATGTTTTCAACATGTATATTAATATTGCCTTTTCATAAATGTACTTTTTCCATAGTCATGAAAGAATTCCTCAGTTCAAAGTTGAACTCTCTTAAGATATTGAATATTTTCCTCTGTGGTAGATGAAATTATTCAGTTTTCTAAAAACTACTTGTATAGCTGGAAAAGACAATAACAGTGATGAGCTTGTTACTTATTTTATGGAGAGCAACTCCAGGTCTGGACAAGTACCTGCATGTGTGGCCAAGAATTTTCCAGAGTATTGCTTTCAACTTCTTGATTTGCCCTAGTAGTATTCACTCAAAACTCCAGTGTTTTGTTTGGCAAATGTGGGGGAGTGGAAGGAAGAGAAGACAGGCAGATTTTTGGAGTAATTAATTCAGGCATTACTGTCAAACTTAAGTTGGGACAGTATTTAAGTTCTCAGGCTTCCAAGATGATTTCACCAGCTGGAGAAGTTTGGAAGCAATTTCCAAACAGGAAACAGCATGTGCGCAAGAACAAAACACTTCTTATATGATGGGATCACCTGCATTAGAGTCACCTAGGGGACTTTTCAAAATGCAGATTCTTGGGCCCCTCTATAAATTACCTGAAAGACTCTCTAGGAGTGGTGTCTAGGAATTTTCATTTTTCTTTCATTTTTAATTTTTAGGAAAATTATACCTGCATGTTGTCTAGAGCAGTGGTTCTCACTCTGGCTTCACTTTAGAGTCACCTGGGGACCTTTTTAAACAAGGTTAACTCTCAGATTAATTAAATCAAAACAATCTGAGTATGTGGGATAGTGACACTGATATTTGTTGAAAGGTATTTAGATAATTCTCTTAGGTAACCAGATGGAGAACCACTGGGCCAGGTGATTCTGAAGCTGAAAACTAATAAATATAATTTCCCTTATTGAGATTGCAGAGCCAATTAGTGTGTTAGAATTTCCTTTTTGTTCTTCTCTAAGATGGTAATTTCATAACTGGACCACTCATATGAAAGTTATCATATTTTTACAAATCAAATTTATTCTCTTTTTGTTCCCTGCTACATTAGTTGTTCTTAAGTTATGCCATATTTTAGCTTGCCTCATATGTTAGTCAATTTGGGCTGCCATAACAAAATACCCTAGACTGGGTGTCTTAAACAACAGAAATTAATTTCATCACAGTTTTGGAGGCTAGATGTCCAAGCTCAAGGTTTGGCCCACAGGGTTTCTGGTAAGAGCTCTCTTTTCTTGGCTTGTAGATGAAAGTGGAGGCTGCCTTGCTTCCAGAACCTGTGATGGGAGTTGCATCCCTGAAAATTTCTAAATTGCTTTCTGGGGGTCATGCTTCCTTTTTGTTAAAGGACATCAAGTTTTTGCAGACAGATAGCTCTGTGTCTGTCTTCAGTTTCTCTTTAGTTCCAGCTAGCAGTATAATCCCATTTCTATTCAGGCTTCTGCTGAAATGGCAGATTAAATTCTTGATTAAATTAGTGGTTCACACCCATACTAATCTCCTTATCAAATGCTGGTTCATCCACACCCTCACTGTTCTCTTTAGAGCAAGCTTTCTCATTTTTTGCAACATATATAGGTGGAGAATTTTCCAAATCTTCAAGTTTTGGTTCCGTTTTGCTTAATAATTCCTTCTTCAATTTATTTCTCTCTTCTCACATTTTATTATAAGTATTGAGGAGGACCCAAGCTGCACCTTTAGTACTCTGGTTAGAAATCTTCTTGGCTAAATACCCATTTCCATTGTTCCTAAGTTCTGTCTTCCAAAAAACACTAGAACACAGTTCTGCCAAGTTCTCTGCCACTTGTAATAAGGATTACCTTTCCACCAGTTTTAATAACCTATTCCTAAGTTCTGTCTGAGACTTCACCAGAATGGCCTTTAACATCCATTACCAACATTCTGTTCATAATTATTTATGTATTCTCTAAGAAGATGGAGGTTTTCTTTCCATCTCTCCTTTTTGCTTACTGAATTCTCACCAGAATCACCATTAACATCCATATTTCTACCAACAGCCCCTTCTCAGCAATCTAGCTTTTTTGTAGCATGCACCTCAAAACTCTTTCAGCTTCCATCCATCACCCAATTCCAAAGCCACATCCACATTTTTAGGTATTTATTTCTTGGTACCTAAGTATGTATTAGTCAGCCTGGGCTTCCATAACAAAATACCATCGTTTGGGTGGCTTAAACAACAGAAATTAATTTTCTTGCAATTCTGGAGGCTGGAAATCCAAGATTGAGGTTTGGCTGGTTGGGTTTCTGATGAGGATTCTCTTCCTGGATTGCAGACAGCTGCCATCTTGCTGTTTGCTCACATGGCCTTTCTTTCATGCATGTGTGCAGAGAATGAGCCAGTGAACTCTTTAGTGTCTCCTTTTATAAGGACACTAATCTGATGGGATCAGGGCCTCCTCCCTTAAGACCTCATTTAACCCTGATTACTTCCATACTTGAAATACCATACTCGAAATAAAGCCATAATGAGAGTTTGGGCTTTAAACAAATTTTGGGTGTATGCAAACATTCAGTCTATAACACTTCGTATGTTGAAACATGGCATTCTTACACAGTCCTTTCCTTTTTTTTTGGACAGAAAAGAAAATTGCTTCATTATCCATGACATGAATATCACCTCCTTGGTTGGTCTGTTTGTTGCTTGACGTCCATTTTATTCTTCGTAAAAGCATTCTGCTTAGAGGCCACTGTGTGGAAATCAGCAACATCCCTTACTGTTAGCAACCTACAAAGGAGTGTGTTTTCAGCAGTTGTCTCTTGGCCAAAATTGAAGTTTAGCCCAGACTATATTTTATGTTCACTTTATCGTGAATAATAGAGAAGACAAAATGATGTGTGTTTTTCTCAACTGTGTCAGGACCCATATTTTTGTTGTTGTTATTGGCGTAGTGTTTTTAGAAATTTGAATTTCCTAAGCAGGTTTCTCCATATAATCCCTTCCACTTCTTATTAACTAACTATACCTGGCTGCCTCAGGCATTTGAGGCAGTTCTCAAACTTGAGCATGAATCAGAATCATTTGTGGGTTTGTTAAAACAGATTGCTGGGCCCTAGCCCCAGAGTTTATGATTCTGGAGTATGGGGTTGGGCCTGAGAAATTAGATTTCAAACAAGTTCTCAGGTGATGCTTCTAGTCTATGAATAGCCCTTTGAGAACCACAAATTTAATCTAGCCTCAAGGACATTTAAGATTGTCATCCCAATGTAAATACACTTGTAGTATTTTGAACCACCTGTTTCCCCCTTTTCCATTGTTGAAACGTTGGTCATCCTTCATAATCAAGCTTAAATGTTTTCTGCCCTTTGGAGCCTCCCCATCATCCAATTAGAGTGAATTTTTCTTTCCTCTTCTGTCAGGTATAGTTTTTAACCTATATTATAGCAATCATTTCATTCTGGTTTGTAGAGCTAATGGTTCATGTGTGTAATCGATTGTGAATTCCTCAGTATAGGGACTATATCATAGTCATCTTTGAATCCCTTCCCTCTTCATTACAGAGCACTCACCAAGTCCAGTAGGCTTCTCCTGAATTGAGGTCACTATAGTTCACCCTTGAACAAGAAGGGGTTAGAAGCGCACATCCTCTAAGCAGTCAAAAAGCCACGTATGATTTATAGTTGACCCTCCATTAACATCGTTTCTCCTTATCCGAGTTTCCTCCACATCCGCGGTTCCCCATCCACACATTCAATCAACCGCAGGATCATGTTGTACTGTAGTATTTACTTTAAAAAAATTTTTTTAGTTTTTTTATTTTTAAAAAAATTTTATTGGAGTATAGTTGATTTACAATGTTGTGTTAGTTTTAGGTGTACAGCAAAGTGAATCAGTTATACATATAATATATCCGCTCATTTTTAGATTCTTTTCCCATATAGGCCATTACAGAGTATTGAGTAGAGTTTACTGTGCTATACAGTAGGTTCTTATTAGTTATCTGTTTTATATATAATAGTGTGTTTATGTCAATCCCAATCTACCAATTTATCCCTCCTCCCCTTTAACCCCTGGTAACCATAAATTTGTTTTCTACATCTGTAACTCTACTTTTGTTTTGTAGCTAAGTTCATTTGTACCTTTTTTTTAGATTCTACACATAAGTGATATCATATGATATATGTCTGTCTATCCCTGACTACTTCACTCAGTATGGCAGTCTCTAGGTCCATCCATGTTACTGCAAATGGCATTATTTTGTTCTTTTTTTTATGGCTAATATTCCATTGTATATATGTACCACATCTTCTTTATCTGTTCCTCCATCCATGGACATTTAGGTTGCTTCCATGTCTTGGCTATTGTAAATAGTGCTGCAGTGAACATTGGGGTGCATGTATCTTTTTGAATTATGGTTTTCTCTGGATATATTTCCAGGAGTGGGATTGCTGGATCATATGTTAGCTCTATTTTCAGTTTTTTTTACAGAGCCTCCATACTGTTCTCAATAGTGGCTGTACCAATTGACTTTCCTGCCAACATTGTAGGAGGGTTCCCTTTTCTCCACACTCTTT
>NW_020172632.1:3467922-3478610 GCF_003031525.2 Neophocaena asiaeorientalis asiaeorientalis | reverse complement strand
CTTTCCAGCGTTTATTGTTTATAGACTTTTTGATGATGGCCATTCTGACCAGTGTGAAGTGATACATCATTGTAGTTTTCAACTGCATTTCTCTAATGATTAGTGATGTTGAGCATCTTTGCATGTGCTTTTTAGCCATCCATATGCCTTCTTTGGAGAAATGTCTATTTAGATCTTCTGCCCATTTTTTGATTGGCTTGTTTATTTTTTGATATTGAGCTACATGAGCTGTTTGTAAATTTTGGAGATTAATCCCTTGTTGGTTGCTTTGTTTGCAAATATTTTCGCTCGTTATGTCTTTTCGTTTTGTTTATGGTTTCCTTTACTGAGCAAAAGCTTTTAAATTTAATTAGGTCCCATTGGTTGATTTTTGTTTTTATTTTCATTACTCTAGTAGGTGGATCAAAAAAGAAATTGCTGTGATTTATGTCAGAGTGTTCTGCCTATGTTTTCCTCCAAGACTTTTATAGTATCAGGCCTTACATTTAGGTCTTTAGTACATTTTGGGTTTATTTTTGTGTATGGTGTTAGGGAGTGTTCTAATTTCATTCTTTTACATGTAGCTGTCCATTTTTCCCAGCACTACTTATTGAAGAGACTGTCTTTTCTCCATCATATATTCTTGCCTCCTTTGTCATAGATTAGGTAACTATAGGTGCATGGGTTTATCTCTGGGCTTTCTCTCCTGTTCCATTGATTTATATTTCTGTTTTTGTGCCAGTACCATACTGTTTTGATGACTGTACATTTGTAGTGTAGTCTGAAGTTGGCAAGCCTGATTCCTCCAACTCCCTTTTTCTTTCTCAAGATGGCTTTGGCTATTTGGGGTCTTTTGTGTTGCCATACAAATAATAAAAATTTTTGTTCTAATTCTGTGAAGAATGCCATTGGTAATTTGATAGGGATTGCATTGATCTGTAGATTGCTTTGGGTAGTATAGTCATTTTCAAAACATTGATTCTTCCAGTCCAAGAACATGGTATATTTCTCCATCCGTTTATGTCATTTTGATTTCTTTCATCAGTGTTTTATAGTTTTCTGAGTATAGGTCTTTTGTCTCCTTAGGTAGGTTTATTCCTAGGTATTTTATTCTTTTTATTGCAGTGGTAAATGGGATTGTTTCCTTGATTTCTCTTTCTGATCTTTCGTTGATAGTATATAGGAATGCAAGAGATTTTTGTGTACTCACTTTGTATCCTGCAAATTTACCAAATTCATTGATGAGCTGTAGTAGTTTTCTGGTAGCATCTTTAGGATTTTCTACGCATAGTATCATGTCATCTGTAAACAGTGACAGTTTTACTTCTTTTCCATTTGGATTCCTTTTATTTCTTCTTCTGTAATTGCCATGGCTGGGACTTCCAAAACTGTGTTAAATAATAGTGGCAAGAGTGGACATCCTGGTCTTGTTCCTGAACTTCGAGAAAATGCTTTCAGTTTTTCACCATTGAGAATGATGTTTGCTGTGGGTTTGTTGTATTTGGCCTTTATTATGTTGAGGTAGATCCCCTCTATGCCCACTTTCTGGAGAGTTTTTATCATAAATGAGTGTTGAATTCTGTCCAAAGGTTTTTCTGCATCTATTGAGATGATCATATGGTTTTTATTCTTCAAGATGTGGTGTATCACACTGATTGATTGATGGATGTTGAAAAATCCTTGCTTCTCTTGGATAAATCCCACTTGATCATGGTGTATGATTCTTTGAATGTGTTGT
Source organism: Neophocaena asiaeorientalis asiaeorientalis (assembly GCF_003031525.2). Lineage (NCBI taxonomy): Eukaryota > Metazoa > Chordata > Mammalia > Artiodactyla > Phocoenidae > Neophocaena > Neophocaena asiaeorientalis. Next base: position 3,476,893 of record NW_020172632.1, on the reverse strand, counting down.
TGGATACTGTTTGCTAGTATGTTGTTGAGGATTCTTGTCTCTGTGTTCATCAGTGATATTGGCCTGTAATTTTCTTTTTTTTACTTTTGTGATATCTTTGTCTGGTTTTGGTATCAGGGTGATGGTGGCCTCATAAAATAAGCTTTGGAATGTTCCTTCCTCTGCAATTTTTTGGAAGACTTTGAGAAGCGTAAGTGTTAACTCTTCTCTAAATGTTTGATAGAATTCACCTTTGAAGCCATTTGGCCCTGGACTTCTGTTTGTTGGAAAATTTTAAATTGCAGTTTCAGTTTCATTACTTGTGATTGGTCTGTTCATATTTTCTATTTCTTCCTGGTTCAATCGTGGAAGGTTGTACCTTTCTAAGAATTTGTCCATTGCTTCCAGCTTGTCCATTTTATTGGCATATAGTTCCTTGTAGCAGTCTCCTATGATGCTTTGTATTTCTACGGTGTCCATTGTAACTTCTCCTTTTTCATTTCTAATTTTATTGAGTCCTCTCCCTCTTTTTCTTGATGAGTCTGGCTAAAGGTTATCAATTTTGTTTATCTTCTCAAAGAACCAGCTTTTAGTTTCATTGATCTTTGCTATTGTTTTCTTCATCTCTATTTCATTTATTTCTGCTCTGATCTTTATGATTTCTTTTTTCCTACTAACTTTGGGTTTTGTTTGTTCTTCTTTCTCTAGTTGCTTTAGGTGTAAGGTTAAGTTGTTTATTTGAGAATTTTCTTGTGTTTTGAGGTAAGACTGTATTGCTATAAAGTTCCGTCTTAGAACCGCTTTTGCTGCATCCCATAGGGTTTGGATCATCGTGTTTTCATTGTCATTTGTCTCTAGGCATTTTTTGATTTCTTCAGTGATCCATTGGTTATTTAGTAACATATTATTTAGCCTCCATGTGTTTGTGTTCTTTACAGTTTCTTTCCTGTGATTGATTTCTAATCTCATAGCATGGTCAGAAAAGAAGCTTGATGTGATTTCAATTTTCTTAATTTTCTGAGGCTTGATTTGTGACCCAAGATGTGATCTATCCTGGAGAATGTTCTGTGTGCTCTTCAGAAGAAAGCGTATTCTGCTTTTGGGTGGAATGTCCTATAAATATCAATTAAATATATCTGGTCTATTGTGCCATTTAAGGCTTGTGTTTCCTTATTTATTTTCTGTCTGGATGATCTGTCCATTGGTGTAAGTGGGGTGTTAAAGTCCCCCACTATTACTGTGTTACCTTCGATTTCCCCTTCTATGGCTCTTAGGATTTGCCTTATATTTTGAGATGCTCCTATGTTGGCTGCATATATAGAGTATTGCTACTCCATCTTTCTTTTGACTTCTGTTTAAATGGAATATATTTTTCTATTCCCTTACTTTCATTCTGTATGTGTCCCTAGGTCTGAAATGGGTCTCTTATAGACAGCATATATATGGGCCTTGTTTTTGTATCCATTCAGCCAGCCTTTGTCTTTTGGTTGGAGCAGTTAATCCATTTGCATTTAAGGTAATTATTGATGTGTATGTTCTTATTGCCATTTTCTTAATTGTTTTGGGTTGTTTTTGTAGGTCTTTTTTCTTCCCTTCCTCTTTTGTTCTGTTCTCTTGTGGTATGATGACCATCTTTAGTGTTGTTTTGGGGTTGCTTTTTCTTTTTTGTGTATGTATCCATTGTAGTTTTTTGGTTTGCATTTCCCATGAGGCTTTGATAAAGCAACCTGTATATATACAGGGTTGTTTTAAATTGCTGGTCTCTTAATTTCAAATGCAATTCCCTTTTCCTGCATTTATACTCTCCTCACAGTTGCTGGATTTGATGTCATATTTGTGTATGTATGATTTCCTGGTTTTAGTGTATGTTTGGCTTTACCAGTGAGCTTTCCCATTTGTGATTTTTCTTGTTTATAGTTGTGCCTCCCCCACCCCCCAACTGCCGCTCCACCTAAAGAAGTTCATTTAGCATTTGTTGTAAAGCTGTTTTTGGTGGTGCTGAATTCTCTTAGCTTTTGCTTGTCTGTAAACCTTTTGATTTCTCCATCGAATCTGAATGAGAGCCTTGCTGGGTAGAGTATTCTTGGTTGTAGTTTTTTCCCTTTCATCACTTTAAATATTTCATGCCACTCCCTTCTGGCCTGCAGAGTATCTGCTGAAAAATCAGCTGATAACCTTATGGGGATTCCCTTGTATGTTATTTGTTGCTTTTCCCTTGCTGCTTTTAATGTTTTTTCTTTGTATTTAATGTTTGTTTGATTAATATGTGTCTTGTGTGTTCTTCCTTGGGTTTATCCTGTATGGGACTCTCTGCGCTTCCTAGACTGGGGTGACTGTTTCCTTTCCCATATTAAGGAAGGTTTCAACTATAATCTCTTCAAATATTTGGAACACGTGAGCCTGTCAGACAGCTATTGGGGCGAGTGGATTGCCTAGGTGGGGGGAGGGGGCGGAGGAGGCAGTGGCAGGGGTGTGAGAGCCGGCTCTGGCGGGAGCCCTCCCTAGTACCCATGGAGGTAGCGGCCGGTCTGTGACGGGAGAGGCTGCAACGGCGGCCCTGCCCTTTGCGCATCACTCAGTGTGTCACTTTGCCTCTGTGGCAGTCCAGGCTTCCTCCACAAGCATTCCTGGTTGTGGAGCTCCTGACTTTTGTCCTCTCAGGCTGTCTCCTCGCAGCCAACAGCAGTCCCCTCCCCCACTCTACTCTCCAAACCCCGTGTTCCAGCACCCAGCGCCGTGCACACCAGCAGACACCTGTCTTAGGCTGGGGAACACAGGACTGTGGCATGCACCATCTTTGTTCGTCTCACTCTGTCCTGCCTGCCTGCCACAGACTGGTTGCTGGGCTCTCCTGCCAACCCCCGAAGCTACCCTTCTGTCCCAGCTGATCTCCCTGCTGGTGAGTGGGCATTCCCAGATGCGGGAACCTCTCCTCACCTTTAGCTTTCCTACAGGGGCGCAGGTTCCATCCTGCTTTCTCTCCTCTTCTTTTTCCCTAATTCTTTCTTTCATCCTACCTGGTTACATGGGGATCTTGCTTGTTGTTTTAGGTGTCTGAGGTCCTCTGCTAATGTTCAGCAGGTGCGCAGTGAGAAGTTTCCCATTTGTAGATGTATTCTTTTCTTTTTAAATTTTATTTATTTTTTATACAGCAGGTTCTTATTAATTATCCATTTTATACATATTAGTGTATAAATGTCAATCCCTATCTCCCAGTTCATAACATCACACCACCCCCCTGCCACTTTCTTCCTTGGTGTCCATACGTTTGTTCTCTGCATCTGGGTCTCAATATCTGCCCTGCAGACTGGTTCATCTGTACCATTTTTCTAGGTTCCACATATATGTGTTAATATACAATATTTGTTTTTCTCTTTCTGACTTACTTTACTCTGTATGAGAGTCTCTAGATCTATCCACGTCTCTACAAATGACCCAGTTTCGTTCCTTTTTATGGCTGACTAATATTCCACTGTATATATGTACCACATCTTATTTATCCATTCATCTAGCAGTGGGCATTTAGGTTGCTTCCATGATCTGGCTATTGTAAATAGTGCTGCAATGAACATTGGGGTGCATGTGTCTTTTTGAATTATGGTTTTCTCTGGGTATATGCCCAGTAGTGGGATCGCTGGATCATATGGTAATTCTATTTCTGGTTTTTTAAGGAACCTTCATACTGTTCTCAATGGTGGCTGTATCAATTTATATTCCCACCAACAGTACTATAGGGTGCCCTTTTCTCCACACCCTCTCCAGCATTTGTTGTTTGTAGGTTTTCTGATGATGTCCATTCTAACTGGTGTGAGGTGATACCTCATTGTACTTTTGATTTGCATTTCTCTAATAATTAGTGATGTTGAGCAGCTTTTCATGTGCTTCTTGGCCATGTGCATGTCTTCTTTGGAGAAATGTCTATTTAGGTTTTCTGCCCATTTTTGGATTGGCTTGTTTGTTTTTTTAACATTGAGCTGCATGACCTGTTTATATATTTTGGAGATTAATCCTTTGTCCGATGATTCGTTTGCAAATATTTTCTCCTACTCTGAGGGTTGTCTTTTTGTCTTGTTTATGGTTTCTTGTGCTGTGCAAAAGCTTTGAAGTTTCATTAGGTCCCATTTATTTTTGTTTTTATTTCCGTTACTCTAGGAGATGGATCAAAAAAGATCTTGCTGTGATTTATGTCAAAGTGTTTTTCCTCTAAGACTTTTATAGTGTCCGGTCTTACATTTATGTCTGTAATCCATTTTTAGTTTATTTTTGTGTATGGTGTTAGGGAGTGTTCTAATTCATTCTTTTACATGTAGCTGTCCAGTTTTCCCAGCACCACTTATTGAAGAGACTGTCTTTTCTCCATTGTATATCCTTGCCTCCTTTGTCATAGATTAGTTGACCATAGGTGTGTGGGTTTAACTCTGGGCTTTCTATCCTTTCTATCCTTTCTATCCTTTTCCATTGATCTGTATTTCTGTTTTTGTGCCAGTACCATATTGTCTTGATTACTGTAGCTTTGTAGTGTAGTCTGAAGTCTGGGAACCTGATTCCTCCAGCTCCTTTTTTTTCCCTCAAGACAACTTTGGCTATTTGGGGTCTTTTGTGTCTCCATACAATTTTTAAGGTTTTTTGTTCTAGTTCTGTAAAAAATGCCATTGGTAATTTGATAGGGATTGCATTGAATATGTAGATGGCTTTGGGTAGTATAGTCATTTTCAAAATATTGATTCTTCCAATCCAAGAAAATGGTATATTTCTCTGTCTGTTTATGTCATCTTTGATTTCTTTCATCGGTGTTTTATAGTTTTCTGAGTACAGGTCTTTTGTCTCTTTAGGTAGGTTTATTCCTAGGTATTTTATCCTTTTGTTGCAGTGGAGGCTATACATATATCTTCTGAAATAGACCTCATTGTGTCAAATCAGACCTAATGTAATGGTATAGATATAATGACAATACAGTACATGTAATGAAAAGATACATGGAACCAACAAGGTGAAATCACATGTGGCCATAAAGTAGTCAAAATTTTTTCTCTTCATTTATTTAGTAAGAAGTTAGTAAACATCTATGTGCTAGGCACCATGCTGAGCAAATAAAGATACTTTCTCATTGAAATTTGGTACACATATATATTAATATGAGGATTTGGAAGAAAAATCTGGTAAACCAGGGAAAATTGAAGGTGTATATATTTTACAACCCATTAAATTCACTTTTAGATGTCAACTCAAGAAAAACTCCTATACTTGTGCACAAGAGGACATAAACAAGGATGTTTACTGCAGCTGGTCTCCGTTTTTGCTACTGCAAGCAATCTTTACTATGAAAACTAAAATAAACTGTGGAATACTCATACAATATAATACTCTACTATAGTTTAAATGAACTAGATCTACATATTCAAAATGTATCCATATCTGAAAAAGTACCGTTGTAATGAAAGAATGGATTCAGATTGAGAAGATTTATATAGGGCTTTAAAAACACAGAACAATATTGCTAATTATATCTGAATTCATATACATGTTGTAGCATGTATTAGAAATACTACTCTTTTTTAGGGCTGAATCATATTCCATTGTATGTATATACACTTTTTGGGATATTTCACTGGGAGTGAATATTTCTATTGTGAAATAATAATCAGTAGGAATTCTGACACATGATTAAATAATTGCTAGTTAAAACAGTTTCAATGTATCAGAAATCACCAATGCGATAACACAAAGAAATGAAAGACTTCAATTTGAAAATTGAAAATGAGGAAGAAAAAAGTATCTTGATTCTTATATGACAGGGTACTAAAAACATAAAGAATCTACATAAAACCTGCTTGAAGTAACAAATCAATATACAAAGGCACTATACAAGAATGAGTTGTATTTCTGTATACCAGCCATTTAGAATAGAAATTTAGAAATACCATTTACAGAAGAATTTAAAAAAGAGAAGCAGCATTTATGGATAAATTCAATAAAACGTGCAAGAAAAACATTTCTGAAAAAATAAAACGTAAATTAAATGGGACAGGTTTTTATTCATCAGAAGTCTCAATATTGTTAAGATATCAGTTCTTCCCAAATTGTTTATAGGGTTACTGCAATCCCAATTCAAATCCTAGCTGGCTTTTTAAAGTGTAAATTGACATAATGATCCTAAATTTTTATGGAGAAGAAAAGACTTAAATTAGTCAAAACAGTTTTGGAAAACAACAAAGTTCAATTACTTACACTGTTTCTTTTCAAGATTTAATATAGTATTCTTATATAGTATATTGGCGGAAGGTTAGACATATACATTAATGGAACAGAGTAGAGGCCATAAATAGATTCACACATATGTAATTAATTGACTTGTTATAAAGGTGCCAAGGTGATTCAGTGGGGAAAGGACTTCTTTTTCTTTTTTAAAAAATTGTGGTATAATATACATAACGTAAAATTTACCATTTAAACCAATTTTGAGTGTACAATTACGGGGCATTTGGTACATTCACAGTGTCAACCGTCACCACTCTTTCATTCCAGAACTTTTCATTATCCCAAACAGAAGTGCTGTACCCATTAAAAAATAACTTTTCCTCGGGCTTCCCTGGTGGCGCAGTGGTTGAGAGTCCACCTGCCGATGCAGGGGACACGGGTTTGTGCCCCGGTCCAGGAAGATCCCACATGCCGTGGAGCGGCTGGGCCCGTGAGCCATGGTCGTTGAGCCTGCGCGTCCGGAGCCTGTGCTCGGCAACGGGAGAGGCCACAACGGTGAGAGGCCTGCGTACCGCAAAAAAACAAACAAAAAAAACTTTTCCTGTACCTTTATGCCTAGCTCCTGGTAATCTCTAGTCTATTTTTTGGCTCTGTGAATTTGCCTATTCTGGGTACCTCATATAAGTGGAGTCAGACAGTATTTGTCCTTTTGTGTTTGGCTTATTTTACTTTGCATAATGGTTTCCACACTCATCTGTGTTGTAACATGTATTAGAATTTCATTCCTTTTTAGGGCTGAATCATATTCCATTGTATGTATATACCACAATTTGGAATATTTCACTGGGAGTAAATATTTCTACTGTGAAATAATAATCAGGAATTCTGATACTCGATTAATTGCTAGTTAAAACAATTTTAATGTATCAGAAACTACTGTAACTAACAAAAATTGGTAATTGTAATAAAATTTCAATATTGTCAAAGTTTTGGGAAACAGGAATAGTTACAGATAGTTGATAGCATTCACAATGGATTGATTCAGTCTTTCTTATATGTTCAAGTGTGGAGAACTGTCTCAGCTTAGATTTCTTAGAATCAAAGTCTGAGACAGGGCTTCTTGCACAAGTAATTTATTGAGGAAGTGACTTCAGAAAAACCAGTTGGAGTAAGAGCAGAGGAAGAAACTAGGTGGAGACATACGGTTTCAGAAGTATGTCTTCAGTCTGTTTACATAGGGAGCTCTGGAACCTAAAATTGTACTACAGAATGGAATCACCCAGGGTCAAGGAGCCAGCACTGTTTTACCTCTGCGTCAGTAATTAATTGGCCAGGGACCACTCCCGGGGAGGAGCATGTAACCTCTCAGGCATCTCTGCTCAGTGGCTCCTATCAGCAAAGGATATTCCTCCAGGGAGGAGTTCAAGTTTGAGCCTTTGACAGCTGATACCTGTAGCAAGTGAAATGGGTTCAACAGCCAGGGAAAGACACTTTGAATGAGGCATAAGCAGGATCTGCAAACAGACCTATAAAACTCTTCTGTCTTTTCACTTTTGGTTCATTGCATCAGTTAAGAGATTAGGGAAGGTGGATCACTATGAGTGTGGAATAAAGGATTTATTACAGGGATTAGCCTTTAAAGAGTTGTGGAAAAGGTGGGGAGAAGTAAAGGTCCAAATAGGGAAAGTCAGAAGAAGAGGGAAAAGTCACCAGGTATCACAAAGGGAAGCTGGTGAAGAAGTTTAAGGAAGGCTGCCACCTCTGCGTATGGTGGTGAGCCTGAAGTCATTATAGGTCGGTAGAACAGGAAGCTAGGAAGAAAAGCTTAAATTCAAGAGGGCAAATTGGAGCCAGGTCTATGTCTGACACCACCTCTAACCCTGATGATGTGGGTGATAAATAGAAGAAGCTGGTACTGTTTGCCATTTCCATGGCTGGAGATTCAGCGAGGCTAAAGGATGAGAGCTGGTGGGAGCTGGAGGAACTGCAAGCCTCACTGGTAGATCATTTTCAATTTTTCTTATTATAAATAATGCTACAATGAATAATTCTGTACATTTATCATTTTGCAAGTGTACAAATGCATAAGTTCCCAGAAGTGTGACTGCTGGGTGAAATGATTATTTACATTTGTAATTTTGATAGATATTTTCAGATAGGTTTTTTTTTTCAGGGCTATATCAATTTACACTTCTCTTATAAATGGAGAGTTCTGGCTGTTGCTACAAATCCCCACCAGTAGAGTGTCCATTACACCTGCAGAATTTTGCCAATGTATCATTTTGTTTCAAGCGTTTTTACTTTATCTTTTAATTTAAATTTCATTTTGTTCATTCTTCCAGAGTGCCTCCAGTGTTTTGCAAGGTTTATTCTCCCCTTTGTTTCTCCCATTTAGTCTTTTTTATTTCCCCTCAATTTCTTTCCTCAATTTTGCTACCTTGTGCTTTATCTCTTTCTGTTTTTAAATCCTCTCTTCCTTGAATTTTGGTGTCTTTCCTTATGGTCTTCATAGAGTTCATTGCTTTATTAAATATGCTACATTTATGGCAGGATGTTTGGTTACAACTTTTTATCTGCTTCGTAGCATTATTTTTCTCTTGCTGTATTTTGCTGCCCTTTTCTGCCCCCGTTATCCTTTTTGTTCTGTTAGTATCTTTGTATTGATGCAGCATCCCTTTTTAAAAAAATTACTTATCGTTGCATGTGTTGGGTTTTTCTGGCTCTGTCTGCCCTCCCTGCCCTCCCCCCATCCTCCCTGCCCCTGAGATTTCTGTGGTGAGAAAGAAGTAAAATA
>NW_020172632.1:3447272-3467718 GCF_003031525.2 Neophocaena asiaeorientalis asiaeorientalis | reverse complement strand
GTGAGAAAGACGTAGAATATCCCTCTAGGCACTACAAACTAAAGTTTATTTCTTTCTCTGACACAAAGACAATCAGTTCCTTAAATATATTTCCTTAGTATAATTCTTTTTTAAAAAAATTAATTTATTTTTGGCTGCATTGGGTTTTTGCTGCAGCGCTGTTCTGTTCTTCGCTCAGACAGGATGGGGTTAAAGGAGCAGCTGCTTCGAGGACTCTGGCTCACTTAGGCCTGGGGGGAGGGAGGGGTACGGAGTAAGGGGCGAGTCTGCGGCAGCAGACGCCAGCGTGATGTTGCAGCAGCCTGAGGCGCGCCGTGCCTTCTCCCAGGGAAGTTGTCCCTGGATCCCAGGACCCTGGCAGTGGCGGGCTGCACAGGCTTCCTGGAAGCGGGGTGTGGATAGTGACCTGTGCTCGCACACAGGCTTCTTGGTGGTGGCAGCAGCCTTAGCGTCTCATGCACGTCTCTGGGGTTCGCGCTGTTAGCCGCGGCTCCTGCCCGTCTCTGGAGCTCCTTTAGGAGGTGCTCTTAATCCCCTCTCCTCACGCACCAGGGGACAAAGAGGGAAGAAAAATTCTCTTGCCTCTTTGGCAGGTCCAGACTTTTCCCCGGACTCCCTCCCGGCTAGCCGTGGTGCACTAACCCCCTAAAGGCTGTGTTCACCCTGACACCCCCTGTCCTCTCCCTGCGCTCCGATCGAAGCCCGAGCCTCAGCTCCCAGCCCTGCCCACCCCGGTGGGTGAGTAGACAAGTCTCTGGGGCTGGTGAGTGCCGTTCGGCACCGATCCTCTGTGTGGGAATCTCTCCGCTTTGCCCCCCGCATCCCTGTTGCTGTGCTCTCCTCCACGGCTCCGAAGCTTTCCCCTTTCGACACCCGCAGTCTCCGCCCGCGAAGAGGCTTCCTAGTGTGTGGAAACCTTTCGTCCTTCACAGCTCCCTCCCACTGGTTCAGGTCACATCCCTATCCTTTTGTCTCTGTTTATTCTTTTTTCTTTTGCCCTACCCAGGCACGTGGGGACTTTCTTGCCTTCTGAGAGGTCTGAGGTCTTCTGCCAGCGTTCAGTAGGTGTTCTGTAGGAGTTGTTTCACGTGTAGATGTATTTCTGGTGTATCTGTGGGGAGGAAGGTGATCTCCGCGTCTTACTCTTCTGCCATCTTCCCCTCCTATCTGTTAATCCATTTTGAGTTAATTGTTGTATATGGTGTGAGGTAGGTGTCCAACTTCATTATTTTGCATGTGGATATCCAGTTGTCTCAGCAGCATTTGTTGAATAGACTATTCTTTCCTTATTGAATTGTTTCGGCACAGTTTTGAACAGTCAGTTGTCCATAGATGTATGGGTTTACTTATGGACTTTCAATTCTATTATATGTCTTAATATCTGTTGTACATTGTTTTTACACTGTTTGGATTACTGTAGCTTTGTAGTACATTTTGAAATCAGGAAGGGTGAGTCTTTCAACTTTTTTTTCTTTTAATTAATTAATTTTATTTTGGGCTGCATTGGGTCTTCTTTGCTGAACACGGGTTTTCTCTAGTTGCAGTGAGTGGGGGCTACTCTTCATTGCAGTGCGCGGGCTTCTCATTGCAGGGGCTTCTGTTGTTGCGAAGCACAGGCTCTAGGCACGTGGACTTCAGTAGTTGTGGTGCATGGGCTTTGTTGCTCCGCGGCATGTGAGATCTTCCTGGAACAGGGCTTGAACCCTTGTCCCCTGCATTGGCAGGCAGATTCTTAACCAGTGTGCCACCAGGGAAGCCCTCCGTATTTCAACTTTGATATTTTTTTCAAAGATTGTTTTCACTATTATGGATCCCTTGCAGTTCTATATGAATTTGAGGGTCAGCTTTTTCCATTTCTACAAAAAATGCTGTTAGAATTTTGATAGGGATTGCATTGAATCTGTAGATTACTTTGGGTAGTATTGTTCTCTCTCTCTTTTTTAAAACTTTATTTATTTATTTATTTATGGCTGCGTTTGATCTTTGTTGCTGCATGCGGGCTTTCTCTAGTTGCAGCAAGCGGGGGCTACTCTTCGTTGTGGTGCATGGGCTTCTCACTGCAGTGGCTTCTCTTGTTGCGTAGCATAGAGCCTAGGCACACGGGCTTCAGTAGTTGTGGCACGCGGGCTCAGTTGTTGTGGCTTGCGGGCTCTAGAGCGCAGGCTCAGTAGTTGTGGCGCACGGGCTTAGTTGCTCCGCGGCATGTGGGATCTTCCCAGACCACAGATCAAACCTGTGTCTCCTGCATTGGCAGGGGGATTCTTAATCACTGCATCACCAGGGAAGTCTGTGTTTTCTTAATGATAGTAAGTCTTAGAATTTGTGAATATTTGATGTCTTTTCACTTATTTTAGTTCTTTTAAAATTTCTTTCAGCCACATTTTGAAGTTTTCACTGTACAAATCTTTCACTTCCTTGGTTAAATTTATTCCTTGATATTTTATTCTTTTGTACCATATCATAAACAGAATTATTTTCTTTCTTTCTTTCTTTTTGGCTGTGTTGGGTCTTCATTGCTGCATGCGGGCCTTCTCTAGTTGTATGCAGCAGGAGCTACTCTTCATTGCAGTGTGTGGGCATCTCATTGTGGTGGCTTCTCTTGTTGCAGAGCATGGGCTCTAGGCATGTGGGATTCAGTACATGTGGCTTGCAGGCTAGAGTGCAGGCTCAGTAGTTGTGGAGCACAGGCTTAGTTGCTTCGTGGCATGTGGGATCTTCCCGGACCAGGGCTCGAAACTGTCTTCCCTGCATTGGTAGGCGGATTCTGAACCACTGCACCACCAGGGAACCCCCAGAATTATTAACATCCTTTTCAGATTGTTCCTTGCTAGTATATAGAAATATTACTGAATTTTGTGTGTTGATCTTTTATCCTGCAACTTTGCTGAATTTATTATTATTTCTCATAGTTTTTGTTTGTTTTGTGTGTGTGTGTGTGTGTGTGTGAATTCCTTAGGATTTTGTATAAGATCGTGTCATCTGGGAATAGGGATATTTTACTTCTATTCCAGTTTCTATGTTTTTAATTTCCTTTTTCTTGCCTAATTGATCTGGCTAGAATTCCCAATATAATGTTGCATAGAAGTGGCAAAAGTGGGCATTCTTATCTTGTTCCTGATCATACGGTAAATAAAGGCTTTTATTCTTTCATGATTGAGTATGATGTTCTGGATTTTTCATAAATGTGTTTTATCATGTTAAAGAAGTTCCCTTTTATTCATAGTTAAGTGTTTTCATCATAAAAGGTTTTTTTTTTTTTTTTTTTTTTTTTTTGCGGTAAGCAGGCCTCTCACTGTTCTGGCCTCTCCTGTTGCGGAGCACAGGCTCTGGACGCGCAGGCTCAGCTCCCATGGCTCACGGGCCTAGCCACTCCATGGCATATGGGATCTTCCCGGACCAGGGCACGAACCCATGTCCCCTCCATCTGCAGGCAGACTCTTAACCACTGTGCCACCAGGGAAGCCCAAAAAGGTTGTTTTTTATGTGTTGTATCTTTCTTCCCTGCTCAGTTCCTTCATTTCCGCCATTTGTGTTTGACTTTTTTGTATTGTACTGTTTTGATTCCTTTCTCATTTCTTTTTATGTATATTTTTTGGTTTTTTTTAGTGGTTGCTCTACGAATTACAAGTAACCCCTTCTATTTATAACAATCTAATTTGAATTGATACCAACTTCAAGAGTATACAACTATGCTCCTCTCTTTTTTTCCTTTATGTTGTAATCGCGTCTTGCATCTTTATACATTATATGCCCATTAACATCATTTTGTAATTACTATTTTATGCATTTTTCTGTTAAATCATACAGAAAAAAGGAGGAGTTACAAACCGAAAGCACAATAATACTGGTGATCTTCCCAGACCAGGGCTCGAACCCGTGTCCCCTGCATTGGCAGGCAGATTCTCAACCACTGCGCCACCGGGGAAGCCCCAATAATACTGGCTTTTATTGGATGGGCCAAAAGTTTCGTGAGTTTTTGTTCTGTAAGATGGCTCTAGTAGCACTTAGTTGGCTTAATTTCATTTGAAACAATTTTGTTAGATTGTATGTGACAGCTGTCATATCAGTGTGCATTTAAAAAAAGACTTCAAAATTGGTGAATTTTTGTGTAGCCATTTTAATATTGAAGATGGAGGGAAAAAAGCAACATTTTCGGCATATTATGCTTTATTATTTCAGGAAAGGTAAAAACACAACTGAAATGCACAAAAAGATTTATGCAGTATATGGAGAAGGTGCTGCAACTGATCGAATATGTAAAAAGTGGTTTGCGAAGTTACATGATGGAGATTTCTCGCTGGATGATGCTCCATGGTTGGGTAGACTAGTTGAAGTTGATAACAATCAAATGAAAACAATAATTGAGAACAATCAATGTTATATATACCATGCAGGACATAGCCAACATACTCAAAATATCCAAGTCAAATGCTGAAAATCATTTGCACCAGCTTGGTTGTGTGAATCACTTTGATGTTTGGGTTCCACATAAGTTAAGTGAAAAAATCCTTCTTGACCATATTTGTGCATGTGATCCTCTACTGAAACGTAATGAAAGTGTTCTGTTTTTATAACAAATTGTGACAGGCGATGAAAAGTGGGTACTGTACAACAATGTGGAATGGAACAGATCATGGGGCAAGCAAAATGAACCACTGCCAACCACATCAAAAGCTGGTCTTCATCCAAAGAATGTGATGCTGTGAATATGGTGGGATTGGAAGGGAGTCCTCTATTATGAGCTGCTTCTGGAAAACCAAACGATTAATTCCAACAAGTACTACTCCCAATTAGACCAACTGAAAGTGGCACTCTATTAAAAGCATCCAGAATTAGTCAACAAAAAACACCTAATCTTCCAACGAGATAATGCAAGACTGCATGTTTCTTTGATGACCAGGCAAAAACTGTAACAGCTTGGCTGGGAAGTTCTGATTCATCCGCCATATTCACAAGACATTGCACCTTCAGATTTCCATTTATTTCGGTGTTTCCAAAATTCTCTTAATGCAAAAAATTTCAATCCCCTGGAAGACTGTAAAAGTACCTGGAATGGTTCTTTGCTCAGAAAGATAAAAAGTTTTGGGAAGATCGAATTATGGAGTTACCTGAAAAATGGCAGAAGGTAGTGGAACAAAAGGATGAATATGTTGTTCAATAAAGTTCTTGGTGAAAATGAAAAATGTGTCTTTTATTTTTACTTAAAAAACCAAAGGCACTTTTCGGCCCACCCAATATATTTACCTGTGTACTTATGTTTACCAGTGTTATTTATTTCTTTGTGTAGCTTCCAGTGACTGTCTAGTATCTTTTCATTTCTCATTTAGCACTTCTTGTAGCATAGGTCTAGTAGTGACAGACTACTTCAGCTTTTGTTTATCTAGGAGTGTCTTTATTTCTCCTTCAGTTTTTTTTTGTTGTTCACAGTTTTTGTTTTTCATTTAAAGTATGTTATCCCACTGCCTTATGGCCTTTATAGTTTCTTATGAGAAATTAGCTTTTAATCTTATTGAGGATTCCTTGTACATGAACTACTTTTCTTTTGTTATTTTCAAGATTCTCTTTGGCTTTTGATAGCTTATCATAATGTGTTTTGGTATGGGTGTCTGTATTTATCCTTCTTGGAACCTATTGAACTTCTTGAATATGTAGTTTCTTGTCTTTTATCAAATTTGGGAAGTTTTCAGCTATTATTTCTTCAAATATTTTTTCTGCTCCTTCTGAGACTCCCTGTTATGCATATGTTGGTACACTTGGTGGGGTCCCATATATCTCTTAGGCTCTGTTCATTTTCCTTCATGCTTCTGAGACTGGATAATTTTAGTTGACCTATCCTCAAGTTCTCTTATCTTTCTTCTGCCTGCCTAAAGTTGCTCTTAAATCCTGTAGCTAATTTTTCATTTCAGTTATTGTACTATTCAGTTCTAGATTTTTTCTGTTGTTTTGTAAAATCTTTATCTCTTTATTGATATTCTCTATTTGTTGACATGTCATCCTTCTGGTTTTCATTAGTTCTTTTTCCATGGTTTCTTTGAGCTCTTTGAGCATATTTAAGATAGTGATTGAAAGTCTTTTTCTAGTAAGTCTGTTGTCTGTTCTTCCATCACAGACAATTTCTACTAATTTCTCCTTTGAATGGACCATACATTTTGTTTCCCTGAATGCCTCACAATTTGGTTTTGAAAAATGGACATTTAAAATATTGCAGTGTGATAACTCTGGAAATCAGATTCTTCTCCATTACTCATGGTTTGTTTTTGGTTCTCTCTACGGGTTTTTATTTTCTGTTTGTTTAGTGACTTTTCTAAACTATTTTTGTAAATTTTTTTCGTCATGAGTGGTTTCTGTCTTAATCTGCTCAGGCTACCATAACAAAATACCAAAGAACATAAATCTATTTGTTCACAGTTCTGAAGGCTGGAAGTCTGAGATCAGGGTGCAAGCATGGTTGGATTCTGGTGAGAACTCTCTTCCTGACTTGCAGATGGCCACTTATCTCTTTGTTCTCACATGGCATTGAGAAAGAGATGAGAGAGCAAGAGCAGCCTCTCTTTGTCTCTTTTTATAAGGGGCACTAATCCCATCCTGAGGGCTCTGAGTTCACTCTGCTGAGTCCAAGTTCACTCTGCTCGCCACATGACAGGCCAGTAAATTGGGAGACGAGGTGTTGAGACAAGGAATAGCAACTTTATTCGGAAAGCCGGCAGACTGAGAAGGTGGCAGAATAATGTCTCAAAATAACCATCTTATTGTGGTCTAGATGCCAGTTTCTTTTATAGAAGAAGGAGAGAGGGAGAGGAGGTGAGGAAGTAAAGTAAAAAGGCCATTTATCTTGCAGAATAGGAGGGGATGTGTTAATTTCTTCTTTTCTGCTGCTGTTCACAGGTGGGCAGGGTCAGATTGTCTCCCTTTGAGCAGAACAAAGGCACTTTAGTTTAACATTCAGGCAGAGGCTCAGGGTTCCCTGAGGCAGGCCATCATGTATGATCATAATAACAAAATCAATGAAAAGCAAAGGTTAAAGTCAAAGAAACAGATACAACATTGAGTCAAAATTGGCTCTTTGCTGTTACACACCTTTATGACCTCATCTAAACCTAATTACCTCCCAAAGGCTCATCTCAATGTATCATCACGCTGGGCCTTAGGGCTTCAACATATAAATTTGAGGGGGGTGGGGGAACATAAACATTTAGTATGTAACAGTGTCTGAAATCTCTTTTTCTTTAGTTGTGGTCTGCTAGTGTTGTGAGAGAGATTTCCTGAACACGTAGAGTAAAAAAGAAAATAAGAAAGAAAAAGAAAGGAAGGAAGAAAATCCTTTCCTAGCCCTTGTAGACTGGCTCTGTGTTGGGGCACTCTAACACTCAGCTAGGCTGTTTAAAACTCTATGTTAGCCTTCACTTCCTGCTTTTGCTGAGCGTAGAGATGAGCCAGTAGTTTTCTGTGAGTAAGTGTCCTGCCTTGGACATATGCATGCCCTTCTAAATTGCCCAAATGTTTTTCAGTGCCCTAATTTCCCAAAGAAACTCACTTTGCAGCTTTTCCTCCAGGTTTTGGACATTTCTGTTGTTTGACTCAACTGTAATATTTTGTCCCAGGTGGCAGTAAAGTTTTCATTTGCCTTAAAGTTTTTTTTTTAAGTTTATTTATTTTTGGCTGCTTTGGGTCTTTGTTGCTGTGTTTGGGCTTTCTCTAGTTGTGGTGAGTGGGGGCTACTCTTCATCGTGGTGCATGGGCTTCTCATTGCAGTGGTTTCTTTTGTTGCGGAGCACGGGCTCTAGGCACACGGACTTCAGTAGTTGCAGCACATGGGCTCAGTAGTTGTGGCATGTGTGTTCAGTAGTTGTGGCACGCAGGCCCTAGAGTGTACAGGCTTCAGTAGTTGCAGCGCGTGGGCTCAGTAGTTGAGGCACGTGGGCTGTAGGGCGCTCAGGCTCCAGTAGATGTGGCGTGTGGGCTCAGTGGTTGTGGTTTCCGGGCTCTATAACCCAGGCTCAGTAGTTGTGGGGCATGGGCTTAGTTGCTCCGTGGCATGTGGCATCTTCTCAGACCAGGGATGGAACCCATGTCCCGTGCATTGACAGGCAGATTCTTAACCATTGTGCCAACAGGGAAGCCCCGGCCTTAAAGTAGTTTTGAAGAATTGTCCCCTACTAGCTACTTTTCTGTCTTAAGTGAGATCCAAGTCGATGAAACAAAGGAGAGTGCCTTCAGTCAGTCCTTCAGGTAGCCTGGTAGGTCACAAGAGACAAACATTCTTTGAGAACAAAGTCTTCTTGGCTACCGCTAGAACCAGGGTCCAGGGTCCAACCATTGGAATGTAGGCTAGTGCATTCAAGACTGCTCTTGAGCCAAGAGTGAGGAAGGGGAAATAAAAATGCCTCAGGGTTTTCATACTGTTTTTACAATAAGTCACCCTTTTCTTGTTTCAGCAGTTGCTTGGTTGACCTATAGCTTTGGCTGTTTTCCAGAGTTTTGGCAAATTTGATTCTGACAGTTTTTGCTCAATTTTTTCATGTTTCTATGGAGGGGTGGGCTCTTGGAACTATGTCCTCCACTGTGTTTTGGTTTTTTTTGAAGACAAATGGTGATGTCATTGAAGGAGGCGTACTTTTGCTTGTGCTTTCTGATAATTGCTGCTGTTAGGCTTGCTCTGCACTCCCTGTAGCTTTTCTTTCTGCTTCCTTCTGTGTAACTTCTGCCCCTACCTTAACTGTTCTCAGTAGCTTTAATTAGTACTTTCGAGCCTTTGGTTTATCCTTGTCTTTTCATGTAGCTTAAGATGAAGATTGCATTTTTAAATGTCTTACTTGGGGGCTTCCCTGGTGGCACAGTGGTTGAGAGTCTGCCTGCTAATGCAGGGGACATGGGTTCGAGCCCTGGTCTGGGAAGATCCCACATGCTGAGGAGCAACTGGGCCTCTGAGCCACAACTACTGAGCCTGCGCGTCTGGAGCCTGTGCTCCGCAACAAGAGAGGCTGCGACAGTGAGAGGCCCACGCACCGCGATGAAGAGTGGCCCCCGCTTGCCACAACTAGAGAAACCCCTCGCACAGCAACGAAGACCCAACACAGCAAAAATAAATTAATTAATTAATAAACTCCTACCCCCAACATCTTCTTAAAAAAAAAAAAAAAAAGCCACTACAAACCTGTACAGGAAAGCTATCCAAAGATCACTCATTTAAAAAAAAAAAAAAAGTCTTACTTGGTTGCCTTTTGTTGCTTTTTTATGTTATTCAGGGTTCAAACTGTTCCTTTACCCTGCAAAATTCCCTCTTGGTGTTTGTAGTCAACCCCTATTCCCACCTGATAACCCTAGTAATCATTAATATGTCTCCTGTTCTTTTCACTTTGCCTTTCTAGAATGTCATATAAATGGAATCATACAGTGTGTAGCCTTTTGAGTCTCGCTTTAACTTAGCATTTGAGGTTTATCCACATTGTTTTGTGTTGTTAGTAATTTGTTCGTTTTTGTCGCTGACTAGTTTTCTATTGTACGAATGTACAGTTGAAGGCCATTTGGGGTGTGGTCTGTTTTCAGCCATTATAAATAAAGCTGTTAAAAACATTCATGTATAATTTTCATGTGAACATAAGTTTTTATTTCTTTTAGATAAGTACCTAGGAGTGGGATTACTGTGTCATAACTTTCTAAGAAACTGCTAATCTGTTAGCACTGTTTTCCAGAGTGGCTATATCATTTTGCTTCCTCCCCAACAGTATATGAGAGTTCCAGTTTTTCTGCATCCTTACCATCACTTGATATTGTTTGTACTTTGGGCTTTTGTCACTCTAACATATGGAAATGGTATCTCTCTGTTTGTTTTGCATTTCCCTAATGACTAATGATGTTGAGTGTTTTTCATGTCCTTATTCTCATATGTATATCGTCTTTGGTCAAGTTTCTGTTAAAATCTTTTGCTACTTACAATTTATCTAAACTGAGTTTTGAGAATTTAAAATTCTTATATTCTGGTTATTAGTCCTCTGTTACATGTGTTTTGCAGATATTTTCTCCCAAGCATGTGGCTTGCCTTTTCATTCTCTTAACAGTGTCTTTCGAAGAGCAGTAGTTCTTTTTTTTAAAAGCTTCTCTTTATTAATTCTTTTTTGGCCTCACCACGCAGCTTGTGGGATCCTAGTTTCCCGACCAGGGATCGAACCTGGGCCCTTGGCAGTGAAAGTGCGGAGTCCTAACCACTGGACTGCCAGGAAATTTCTGAGTAGTAGTTCTTTTTTTTTCGGTATCTTTTTTTTTTTTCAGTACGCGGGCCTCTCACTGTTGTGGCCTCTCCCATTGTGGAGCACAGGCTCCGGACGCGCAGGCCCAGTGGCCATGGCTCACGGGCCTAGGCGCTCCGCGGCATGTGGGATCTTCCCGGACTGGGGCATGAACCCGTGTCCTCTTCATCGGCAGGCAGACTCTCAACCACTGCGCACCAGGGAAACCCTGAGTAGTAGTTCTTAATAAAGTCCACTTTATCAATTTTTTGGATTGTACTTTTGCTGTTGAATCTAAATGTCACAAAGATTTCCTTCTATGTTTTTTTCTAGAATGGCATTAGAAATTGAATGTCATATATGTAATTAAAAATTTTTTAGTATCCACATTAAGACACGTAAAATGTAAAAGAAACAGGTGAAATTAATTTAAACATTTATGTTGTATTTAAACTAATATATTTTAAATGATTGTTTCAACATTTATTCACTAGAAAAATTATTGAGATACTTTACATTTTTATTTTTGTACTAAGGCCTACACTGGTATGTATTTAATGCAACACATGTTAACTCAGTTGAGCCACATTTCAAGGGCTCATTAGCCATATCTGTCTAGTAGCTACCATATCTGACAGCACAGATCTAGAGGCTTTGTAGTTTTACTTTAGGTTATTTATTTATTTATTTAGGTATGTATGTATTTATTTTCCACTGCGTTTGTAACTAATATAAAACAATTTAAGAAAATAATTCATTCTCGTTTCTCCAATGGCTCTCATCCCTCCCTCTTGCCCGCACAACTCCTGACCTGTTTCCTCAGGGCCAGTTCAAGTATGAACCTGTTCACTGCCATTTTCATAGAAAACAACCAGTGCCAGGGATGTAGGAGAAGAAGGTTGGAAGTGGGCAAGAGTACTGCCCAGGTTCTATCCAAAGGTAGGCCAAGTGGAGATACACAGAGTTCAAACAAAAGGGCTGGTGGCCTCACAGTGATGTAGTCTAAGTAAAACGGGCTGGAGAGGAGATAGGGTAGGCCCATCAGAGGCTTTAGAGGACATCTCTTGGGCCTGTGTCAAACCCAGAGAAACTGACACTAGAAGAAGAATGGGGAGGGCCAGGGAGGCAGTCTTGTGGAAAGTTTCATAATTCTCCCATGTTGGGAGGTGGGGAAAGTCTAGAGGGTACCAGTGACCTCACTCAATTTGGCAGAAGAATGTACTCAACTGTTGGAAGTCACAAAAATGCTGTGGACACTGAGAAAGGCTACAAGGGGATGTACAGTTTCACAAAGTGCACTGACCACAGACCATAGCAGTGGTGATCATGCTATTGACACACAAATTACAAAACCCCAAAACAGGAAGTGTATAGCCTTTTAGGGAGTAACACTGTACCAGTCATTTAAAATTGACCCCAGGTCAGACAACCTGATGAGTTTCACAGAGCAAGTGACAACATTGGGGGTAGGGGTTGTGACATATAATGGACTTAAAGCAAGCAGCTAGAAGAAGGGAATGGTAGGAAACTGCTCTCCGGCTCTCAGGAATCAAGGGCAACACTGGGGGCTCGGTGGACAGATGAACAAGAAACAGCACTAGAGAGGTTTCCTGTTCAGCCGTCCATTGGCGAGGGGGAAGAGGATCCAGGAGGCAGTTGAATGGAATAAAGATGGGGTTCTGAAGATGAGGCTCTGGAGGCTGGATCAGAAGAAAGAGTGCACACTGTGCACCAGTGATGAAACACAACTTTAGACCCCACATGGGGGAGGTGGCCATGGGGATAGGTGTCACTGACTAAGGGTGGTAGTTGGAACATCCCCACAGTAGACATCACAGGGCCACAGGGAAGTATATGGCCACTAGGTCACAGAAGGCTCCTTCAAGCCTGGATGGGAAGGCACAGTCTCACAGAGGAGGTCCATGGACTCTGCGTGGTAGAAGGCACAGAGCTCAGTCCTCATATGGACAGTGGACCTTTTTGGCAAAATGCCGGCAGACAGGGTGGTTGAATCTGACTTCCATAACCTGGGGTCCATCCTTGGATGGGCAGGTATAATTTTTTTTTTTTTTTTTTTTTTCGGGATTGGGTATGGGTTTGCTGAATGACAGACTGTTGCAGAAAGAAGGGACAAGGAAAGACCTCAGATCATTGCCATCTCTGCTCCTTCAGCAACACCACCATCAGCTGCATCAGAACTAACTAGATTCATTAATGCTGCAAGGGTTAATTTTTTTTTTTTTTTTTTTTTGCGGTATGCGGGCCTCTCACCATCGCGGCCTTTCCCACTGCAGAGCACAGGCTCCGGACGTGCAGGCCCAGCGACCATGGCCCACGGGCCCAGCCGCTCTGCGGCATTTGGGGTCCTCCTGGACCGGGGCACGAAACCATGTCCCCTGCATCGGCAGGTGGACTCCTAACACCTGTGCCACCGGGGAAGCGCTGGGCAGGTATTCTTGATAAGAGACCAGCTCTTGAGGCTTTGAGGATTTCTCCGCTCTTTGTGTAAGCCTCCCTGGAGGGATCTCCATGGCCTGGTCCAGGAAAAGGAAGTTTAGCATTAGCCCCTCCACCAACTGTGACCATATGAGCCAGATTTGGAGCTCAGCCCTCCCCAAATTCGGCCTCTGCTCCAGGGAAGAGGTGGGAGACTCAGCAGTGGTAGAATCATTGGTCCTCTTGACCCTGGAGGACCTCTGTGAAGAGCTGATTTGGCGTCACCAGGGTTTCCATTGGTCATGGTGGGAGGGCCCAGGAGGCTGGGTGGTCCGATGGGACTTTCATCCCTCTCCAGTGTCTTCCTGTTCTGGCAGTGGGGGCTGCTGCTGACTCTGCTTCTTGCACTTCAGCATTGTGGTTGTGGCAATGGCTGCAGCGGGGTTTTCGTCTGTTATTATTTTGAGTTAATTTTTGTATAAAGTACAAAGTACGGATTGAAGTTCATTTTAAACACATGGCTGTCCATCAGAAGCTCTTAATAAAGTTGTTCTGGGCAGTTAGAGATATAGAGATCATCCTGGGCTCCAGAGCTCAACATTTAAACATATTATATTACTTTATTGTCTTTTATTTCAGTGTAATGTAAATTTACATTGTAATTAACAATTTTCAAGCCGTCTGTGTAAAATGCTTAGAAGTTTTAGGCATTTAGTGTATTGGCTTTATTCATATACCTATTCAAACTTAAATTACACTTATGCTGTTTATTTTTTTTAACACTAATTAACCTCTCCACTCCCAAAATCCTATCTAAAATTCTTGCTTTGTTTTTAGGCATGTACTGGCATTGAAAACATTGATGAAGCTATTACGTTGCTTGAACAAAATAATTGGGACTTAGTGGTAAGTACTTTCTTTTTTCTTTTTTCAGCTTTATTGAGATGTGCTTGACATATAAGATTGTGTAAGTTTAAGGTGTACATCGTGATGAGTTGATATACATATGTATTGCAAACTGATAGCCACAGAAAGGTTAGTTAGCACATTCATCACCTCACGTAGTTCTTTTTTTTTTTTTTTGGTGGGAACTTTTAAGATTACTCTTTTAGCAATTTTCAAGTATATAATGAGGTATTGTTTAACTATAGTTACTATGCTGTACATTGGATCCCCAGAACTTATTCATCTTATAACTGGAAGTTTTGTACCTTTTGACCACCTTTACTCATTCTCCACCCACACCTGCCAACTACCAGTTTACTCTGGTAAACTTATGATTTGGTTTTCTTTTTAGATTACTCATATAAGTCAGATCATGCAGTATTTGTCTTTCGCTGTATGACTTATTTCAAGTACTTTTTTCTTTATATGACAAGTAATGAAATTCTATGTATTCTTGAATGTCTTTAACATTCCTTATAGGTAGTTCAGTATACCATACATAGTCTGTCTATAATTCTAATCTGAAAGACTAAAATCTAAATGTCGTATTTTTAATATGAAGTTCCTATTTAGTTTAGTATTAGATTAATAAATTATTATGAAATCTTAGGTAATTTATTTTTAAACTTCTCTTCTCTGAATGTATATTAAGGTTTGTCTTCCCGTGTAGTATTGTGGTGGAGATTGGAAGGAGAGAAAAATCAGACTTGTTTGAATGTCTGCATAACTCTACTTGATGTTTCTCCTTCATTTCTTGGGGTGGGGGTGGGGAGTCTCACTGATGATTACTCCTTTCTAAAGCTGTTAAAGAAGTGGCATTCTGGGCTTCCCTGGTGGCGCAGTGGTTGAGAGTCCGCCTGCCGATGCAGGGGACATGGGTTCGTGCCCCGGTCCGGAAGATCCCACATGCCGTGGAGCGGCTGGGCCCGTGAGCCATGGCCGCTGAGCCTGTGGGTCTGGAGCCTGTGCTCCGCAACAGGAGAGGGCACAACAGTGAGAGGCCCGCGTACCGGAAGTGGCATTCTGCTGTGGCTTTCCTTATGAACTTCAGGCAGTTTATTATAGAAGTGGTTTAGTTTTTTTAAGGGGGGGTGGGCAGTAACTCAAAAGGCAAGGCCCAGCACAGCACAGCACTGCACATTGATAAAACTGTAATTTATTTACAATTGCAAAGCAAACTAAAAATAAATTGTACAACAGTACAGGAACAGTATTGGTTGTGTTAGGATGACACAGAGGTCTCTCCATACCTTTGAAATCCGAAAAACGTCTAAATTAGAATTTTGAAGAAGTGCTAATTTTTGAAAGTCACAACTCAAGGTGTATAATTATAGAGCTGAGATTAGTCCTGTAGGTATATTCAAGTCCATACATGGATTTACATAATCAACTGTTAATAAGCTATTTGTTTTGTGTAGATTTACCA
Source organism: Neophocaena asiaeorientalis asiaeorientalis (assembly GCF_003031525.2). Taxonomy (NCBI): domain Eukaryota; kingdom Metazoa; phylum Chordata; class Mammalia; order Artiodactyla; family Phocoenidae; genus Neophocaena; species Neophocaena asiaeorientalis. The sequence goes on along the minus strand of NW_020172632.1, from coordinate 3,452,685 downwards.
CTATTAATTTTTAAATTCAAAATATAAAAAAACTATTTACAGCTTGTAAAAGTAATAACTCATTATAGAAAAATGAGAAAATGTATAAATTTACAAAGAATAAATAGTAATCACCTTTAATTCCATCACTTAGAGATAGTTATTGTTTAACATTTTTGGGTATATTATTTCAGAATGTTTTCTCTTAATTATATGATTAAAATTTAAAAAATACAAATTAGATTGTTCTATTCCTGTCCTTTTGTAATCTGCCCTTTTCACTTAACAACCTATCATGAATGTCTTTCTATCCAAGTAAATGTGGCATATATCATTCTTTTTTTTTTTTTTTTTGCGGTACGCGGGCCTCTCACTGTTGTGGCCTCTCCCGTTGCGGAGCACAGGCTCCGGATGCGCAGGCTCAGTGGCCATGGCTCACGGGCCCAGCCGCTCCGCGGCATGTGGGATCTTCCCAGACTGGGACACGAACCCGTGTCCCCTGCATCGGCAGGCGGACTCTCAACCACTGTGCCACCAGGGAAGCCCCATCATTCTTTTTAATGTTTAATGTTTGGATGGTACTTCATGGTATGGTTGTGGCATAATAATTTTACCATTCAGTCCTATGCTGTTAGACATTTAGAGTTTTTGTGGTATTTTGGAGTTATACACATTAGAGGACATTCTTGTACATTCATCCTTGCTTACTTAACCTATTGTTTTCCTAGAAGACATTGAATAAATTCAATTAATAATTGAGTTTCTGGGTCAAACTGTATACATATTTTTAGGTTTTTGGATACTTATATTGCCTTCCAGGATGGTTGCACTAATTTAAATTTCTACCAACTATATAAATTTTTAAGATTGCCTGTTTCATTAAACCAGTGCTATCTTATTTTTTTGTGTTGTGGCACTTGTCAAAATTTACATATATTTGTATGGCCTGACTTCAAATCCATCCTTTTATCACTGTGTTATTCTCTTAACAAAGCACAGTATAGTGACATATTCCTGATTTCTGTGTGGGGGAAGGGGTAGCAACTTATTTGGAATGATATCACAAGGTTTCTTGTCTTGAAACTTCTTTTGCAATAGCAAGAACATTGCTTTATGTAGTATGTATATTCTTAGGCTATCTCTTGGAGAGGCTGATGCAGATTATTGGTTGAGGTTAAAAATCCCACCAAGCCACTCTTGCATGGTGCTGATGAGAGATATATGGGCTGGAGTAAAGGGAGGTTGTAGACTAGGAGTAATGGACTACAAGTCCCTGAAGTGAGAATTACCATTTTGGGGGGATGCATATAAGTTCTTTCCTTATCTGCTTTCTATTGGTCCATGTTCATTAGTTTTGAAGGTTAAACATTTATTGGTTCTGGATATCTTCTCAGTACAATAACCTATCTACAGTATTGCAAGAAGATAATTTTTCCCAGATAGTGTTAAATAATTGAATGGTACAGGTATTCTCCAACTGTTTCTGAGTTATTTGATTTTGGAAAAATATTAAAATAGCGCTTGAGCTAAAAACACTGGTGCTATATTTTTGCAGAAATGCAATCTTATCCTGTGTTGGGCCCAAGTAAAATCATCAGGCTATTTTTCACAGTCTTAAACTTCAACTTTCTTTTGAAATATATGTCCTAGCTGGCTTTTCTTGTAAAGAATGCACTTTTATCCACAGTAAACATTTGCTGTGTGGTGTAAGTATCTTGCTTTATAAAATTTCTCACTTCCCTTGTTCTTATACAGCACTCATTTTACATTGTGGGTTTTAAAAAATAAAGCAAGTATTTTGAATAACCCATTACTAATTCAAACTTCCCTTAGGATCATGGAACTTTTTATATGGTGTTTTTTATATTTTGCCTGTGCATTATATTTTGTGTTTGTAAATTATAATTATCACTGCTTTGTATTTTATGGGCCTTGTGGAACAGTTTGCATAGTTTGAGTTTTTAACTTAGGACATGTCTGTATTTAAAATTTTCTGTACATATCAGTTAGACTTCTGCAGTGTTTTTGTGCATATTTTGCTACAGATGTGTAGAGGAATGTGAGTTAGGCATCACAATTCCAGATTGTGATGAATTAAACAAAGTCCAATAACAGAAAACTCATTCTGTCAGTACTGAATGCTTACAGTATACCCAGATTTATGCTAGATACAGTGAAAGCTTAAAAACATGTTAACACTATATGGTGTCTGACTTTGAGAAGTGTACTGAAAAATCGATAAGACAGGTGGTCTCTTATACATGTATATTATACTCAGAAATGGGAATAACTTCCTGAAAAAGTAATGATTGCAAATATTTTTGCTGTTTTATAGATTTATACACACAGATAAAAAAGTGTTCTATATGAAAATATAGCCCAGTCCCAGCAACTTTAGTCGTTAGTCTTTCCGTGATACTGTACATTATTTTCATTATATAACTATCCACAGAGCAGTGCTTCCAAACCCTATGTTTTAAGTACCCTACAATTGACTACTTATTTTGGGGCAACTGCAGTTCGGGTTATAAATGCTAAATTCTGAAAACAAAATAACATGAACTTTAATACTATTGGTAAGCATCTTGGGATACTGATTTACTTGACATGAATCCTCCCCATACCCCCATCTTTTTCAGACTTTCATTTTTCACATTGTCCTGCACTTTTAGTTAGGAGATTAATGTCATTGCAGTTGATTACTTCATTGCAGGCAAGTATTTTCAATATACATCCAGAAAGATGTACCTGAGGGAGAATTATTAACAGTCAGAATCTTTTACCGAAGGATTGCCTTCTTACATGGAAGCATGCTACATCATCACTGTATATTATAAATTATAAATCTGGGCTCCAGAATTGACTCACTGCTCATTTTCTGTTTTCAGTATAGAAGAATTTGGGCCAGTGGAGAATAGAAATCTGTTCAGCTCGTGTTAATTTTGAATAATCAAAGTGTGAGGCAGCTAACTCTAGTGGTGAACCCATTGCATTCATCTTGAATCAGGAGCCCTGGCTTATCAAAGCCCTTGTCATTATTTTATTGAGTATGGCCTAGCCTAAGTTACTTCTCACTGAACGTCATATAAAATAAGGGGTTTGGGCTAGTTTATATTCAAGATCCCTGATACATGAAATATTTATGAAGAATCTATTTATGTCCTTATTTCTTTTAATATTCTACAAAAGCAGTCAATTATGAATAGTAATACAAGTAAACATTTTAATGGAATTTTATAACTTTGAAACACTTGTATGTATACCATTTTGATTAATTCTTTGAACAACTTTATGATGTAGATAATGGCCAGACAAGATGCTGTGCTAATTGTTTCATGGAAGGTCTGTATATATGAAACTCCTTCAATAAATTAAAATTTCCAGTAAGCTCTAGGAGATCCAGGGAAGGCTATTTGATGTACACTTGATAACCCAGTGCTAAGTGAAATAAAGTACAAGTAAACATTAACCTAGCCATACTACATTTTAAGTACTCTGTGCTCTTGGGAAATGATTTTTGAACTTTGCACTCAATTTCTGCTCTGATTTGCTGCCTGAGGTGACATAGCTGCTCTGCTGAAGAAAGACTCTGTTCAGAATGCTTGTATTTATCTTTAACTGCATGTCCCAACTTAGGGCAAAAATGAAACAAATAAGCCTATCCAATTTTGTATTGTTACTGAATTTCTAGTCTTCAAAGATAGTTTTGTATTAATAGAAGCTTATAATAAAGTCAGTAACTCTGAAGAGTCAAACCCAAGGAAAATTATGCACATAATCTGTCTCATTTTGAGATTCATTGAGGTGCTCTGAGACATTTCCATTCCACCAGTTTTCACTTTTGAAGAAATGTGTTTTAATACTTACCCTAAAATGCCTTAGAACAATTTCTTCTACTACTCTACTCAGGATGTGGCTATAGAGTTCCTCGAATGTGCATTGCTTTGCTATCAATACTTTATATAGTGTTATGAACACCTGCAGTTTTATGAATGAACTAGTCTAACCAGTGACATAATGAGTCTCTGTCGTCAGAAAGCAGCCAGACATTGAGTGCTGCCCTTCATCAATGGCCATTAGACACTGGCTTATATTTGCACAGATCTTTGCTGTGACAAAAGAGATGTTACTGTGAAGGAGTATCTCATCGTATCAATTTCTCCTCTTTTGCTATAGTCTTCTTTGTTTCCCTTGTTTTCAAAGGACTGTAAGCCCCTTAAAATGCTACAGAAGTTTTCAGTTTCTCAGTTTGTAGTTTGGCCATCATCCGTCCTCCTCTACCACCTCTCCTTTTATTGAGGGTCTACTTTGTGCTAGGTATCATGTCAAATGATTTACCTACATTATTTCATTGAATCTTCACAGCAGTCCCCAAAGGTGGTTAGGTAGATATTATCCTTATTTTACAGATGAGAAACTGAGGCCTGGTGATATAAGTAAATTGTTCATGCTCACTTAGCTGATAAGGGGTAAAACTGTGATTTTGAACCCAGGTCTTTCCATAAAAATTTTAATAGCTTTAAAATTGTAGTTTAAGGTTATTAAATTTTCCATACCCAGTGTGTTATTCTTTTCTGAATTCCTATACTTCTCTTTCTACCACTCACAACTAATTTCACATTGTCAAGTGAAAGAGCTTTTGCTATAGTTACATAATGGTACTTTAAATATATTTATTCTTTGCTTTCAAATAGATTCTAAGATTCTAGAGGAAAGGAATTATGTTTCTTATTAATTTTGTCTTGGCACATGGTAGTTGCTTAATAAAACATCTGACTGATTTTATTATTAGCATACTTACTTTTAAATCTATTTTCCATTTCCATTATTTGGATATTTGAAAAGTCTTTGCTATTAAGACTCATGACTCTTACTGCTGTCAGTCTTCCTTATCTGGCAAACATAAGATTTGAGGAAAGAGGGAGGCCCAGATACACAAGGAATAGGATTGGGCTGATTTCATTATCTCATGGATAGAATTTAGATGGTTTCTTCCTGTTGTAGCTTTTTGAGAAATATTATTCACAAATAAATCCTTTTCTTTGCAATTTTTTTCTTGGCATCTCAAAAAAAATTTTTTTTCCTCTCCTGTTTATTTCTGGTTGTACCATTCTACTCTAAAGAAAGCTCATCATATCCAACCTATTTGAAATTTTTCATCAGTTCTGCCTCTCAGGAGAAAACTAAGTGTGATAAAAGAATGCTGTTGGGCTTCCCTGGTGGCGCAGTGGTTGGGAGTCCACCTGCCGATGCAGGAGATGCGGGTTCGTGCCCCGGTCTGGGAATATCCCACATGCCGCAGAGTGGCTAGGCCCGTGAGCAATGGCCGCTGAGCCTGCGTGTCCGGAGCCTGTGCTCCGCAACGGGAGAGGCCACAACAGTGAGAGGCCCGCACACCACAAAAAAAAAAAAAAAAAAAAAAAAGCTTTTGCTT
>NW_020172632.1:3381399-3447232 GCF_003031525.2 Neophocaena asiaeorientalis asiaeorientalis | reverse complement strand
CACGGGTTCGTGCCCCAGTCCGGGAAGATCCCATATGCCGCAGAGCGGCTGGGCCCGTGAGCCATGGCCGCTGAGCCTGCGCGTCCGGAGCCCGGAGCCTGTGCTCCGCAACGGGAGAGGCCACAACAGTGAGAGGCCCGCACACCACAAAAAAAAAAAAAAAGAAAGAATGCTATTGCTTAATGTATAATTAAGTGGGTATGAAAGAATTGTTTTCTCCCTTTCAAAGGAAAACTTAAGTTTTTACAAACATGAAGTTCTCAGTTTACTAAACTTACAGTTGGTGGTTCACATTATCAAATCAAAACTCTTTGAGGTCCACATTTTTCCCCAGACTGCAACTTGACTTTCTGCTTATTTTTTCATTGGTTTTTGCTTCATATGTTGTTACTTTTCCTTTGAATATAATCTAGTTCTAGAATTACTTTATTGCATGAACCAAACATCTCCTCTTTTATAAAACCTATGGTAGATAATAGTTCAGAGGCTTTAAGACCTAGTAGGAATGTGGTGTGTTAATTCCCTACCAGGAAGTGATATGCCCATTGTTAAATGGAATTTGGAAATGTGGCTAATGTTTATTGATTTCTAGTACTGCTTATCTGATCTGTGCTTCAGAGCACAGTTAAACTTTTTAAATGAAATATGTAGTAAGGAGTCCCTTACTGCTATGAAACTAAACTTAAGACTTTATGCTAATTCTGAAAGAAGTAGTATATGCTACTTATGATTTGAACATTTAAAAGAAAATAAAAATTTCAGTGGTTTTGTTTTTAAAATTGTTCAGTTTAAGTAGATTTAGTTTGATCTTGATATTTTATAAAACTTGCTAACCTACTAGTCAACTTGATTTTAAAAAGGGGTTTTTTTTTCAACAAGTTGCCTCGATATGATATTTAACTAATTTATTTCTATTCCTGGAAGTGGTTTAAACAAAATACCATTGCAGCAAAATCAGTGGTTTAGTGGTTACACCTGTAAATGTGATGACTTGCAGTTCTTCCTGCTGGTTTCAAGGATCAGCTGACAATAAACCAGTGTGTGCTTGGAAAAGAAAAAATAATATGGCATTTAAAATTCCTACTTTTACAACTTTATACTGTTAATTTTTAATAATTTGCTACTTAATGATAATATAATTTTTTCAAAAATTTAGTTGTATTTCTATCTTTAAGTAAAATGGTACTTAAAATGTTCACATAAGAACATTTATATTTCCTTCCTGTATATCCCGAGGTTCTCGTTTTCTTCATCCCCTCTTATTTATTTTTCTTATTAAAAATTTTTTTTTCTAGGTGAGTATGCTTAAGATCTACTCTTAACTTCATTCTAATAATCTATTTTTGTGTTTTGTTGTTAGGTTTAGGTTTTTTTTAACTTGATGTTTTAGTAATATTTTAATTATATATTTTGGGGTCCTCATCTAATACTTCTTTCTTTCTTGTGGATGGATTTCTCTCAAACACAGACTTGCTCTATGTCTTTAAAAAAAATCATAGCCAAGTTTAAAATCTCTCTCCATGGTAAATAGTGATAAACATAGTTTCATAGTTCTTCACATACCAAGGCACTCTAAGATTAACTATGCTCTGTCTATATCCATTTTAGTTACAGGAAACTGAACAGTGGAGTTGTTCTTTGAATGCCGCTGTTACAGAATTTGGGCCATCTTTCTTAGCTTAATGTTGAAAGCCCTCTACCATTTAACACTGCCTCTTCATTATGAGTGAGTTTCCATAACTCTGGAGGCTGTATGGATTAATACAGCCAAACTAGCCTATAACGTGCCATATGTATTCCTACTGCCAAGCTTTTGCTTCTAGATCTCCCATGAATTTTTTCCCCTCTTCCTTGTTGACCATCTAGATGTTATCCTTCCTTTAAGGCTCACCTGAAGCCTAATCCCCTCTATTCCCTAACAGCCTCTTCTCTCAGTAGGGGCACCTGTCTCTGAAGCTTCGTATCCTTGTTGTGGTACTACTGTTATAACACTTAGCTTTTACTGTATTATTCCCCTTCCCTTCACCCCAACACATGCTTCACGTGTGGCGCGTGCACACACACACACTGAAAGAGAATGTGAAATAATTGTTTAAAGAATTAAAATTTACACATCCAGTTAGGATGTGTAAGGAAGTTATATGGATAAGCATACACTTTTATAGATGTAGCTGGGAAAATGTATTACATGATACCTTTAATAAATCCTTGGCTAGTAGCTGTGTAGAAGAGGTCTTTGAGAATATCCTAGTCCTTATTTATTGCCACATTATTACCTACGTGTTAGCATTTTGACTTTGTTATTTTTAAACCAGGAAGTTTATTATTTTTTTCTTAATGTCAAAATTGAGATATAGCCTGTATTTTAGGTACACCACAAATCTAATAGCACTCTCACAAATTCTAGGCTTGAATTCTGGGATTTTTTTTCTTAGTAATTGATTTAATGTATAGAGGATGAATTTTTAAAAATGTATAATGACTGATAACAGTGTGTGTAAAATATGAGAATGTCTAAAAATGCTAGGCATTTACAGAAGAGTTGCAAAATAATGCAGGGTTCTTGATACACTTCATCAAACTTCTAATGTTAACAACTTGCATAATTACAGTATAATTGATATAGTACTATTGGTAATTTTGGTATAATACTATTACAACAGTACTGTTGTACTATTGGTACAATACTATTAACTAAACAACAGACCTTATTTGAACATCACTAGATATTCTATTAATGTACTTTTTTTGGTTCAAAATCTGATCTCAGATCCACAATGCATTTAGTTTTCATGTCTCCCTAGCCTCCTCCAATCTGTGATTTAAAAAAATTTTTTAAAAAAATTTATATTTTATTTATTTATTTTTGGCTGCATTGGGTCTTCATTGTTGTGTACGGGCTTTCTCTAGTTGCTGTGAGTGGGGGCTACTCTTTGCTGCAGTGCACGTTCTTCTCATTGTGGTGGCTTCTCTTGTTGCGGAGCACGGGCTCTAGGCGCGCGAGTTTCAGTAGTTCTGGAACACAGGCTCAGTAGTTGTGGTACATAGGCTTAGTTGCTCCGTGGCATGTGGGATCTTCCCAGACCAGGGATCAAACCTGTGGCCCCTGCATTGTCAGGCGGATTCTTAACCACTGCGCCACTGTGATTTTATTCCTCAGCTGTTCTTTGCTTCATGACCATGACACTTTTGGAGACCACAACACTTCAGGTATTGTGTAGCACATTCCTGAGTTTAGATTTGTATGATGTTTTCTCATGACAGACTGAGCTTATACATTCTTGGCAAGACTACCACAGATGTAATTTTGTGCCTTTCTCAGTATAACAAGAGGTACATGATGTTAATATGTCTTGGGCTTCCCTGGTGGCGCAGTGGTTAAGAATCTGCCTGCCAATGCAGGGGACACAGGTTTGAGTACTGGTCCGGGAAGATCCCACATGCCACGGAGCAGCTAAGCCCGTGTACCACAACTACTGAGCCTGTGCTGTAGAGCCCGTGAGCCACAACTGCTGAAGCCCACACGCCTAGAGCCTGTGCTCCACAACAAGAGAAGCCACTGCAATGAGAAGCCCGTGCACCACCTGGAAGAGTAGCCCCTGCTCACTGCAACTAGAGAAAGCCTGTGTGCAGCAATGAAGACCCAACGCAGCCATAAATATATGAATGAATGAATGTCTTATTATTCGTGATGTTAATTTTGACACTTGGTTAAGATGATGTCTCCCTGGTTTCTCCCTCTTTGTAATTAGTAAATATCTTGTGAGGAGATACATTGAGACAACACAAATATCCGTTTTTTTTTTTTTAATTAATTAATTTTTGGCAGTGTTGGGTCTTCGTTGCTGCGTGCAGGCTTTCTCTAGTTGTGGCGAGCAGGGGCTGCTCTTTGTTGCGGTGCACGGGCTGCTCATTGTGGTGGCTTTTCTTGTTGCAGAGCACGGGCTCTAGGCATGTGGGCTTCAGTAATTGTGACACACGGGCTCAGTAGTTGTGGCTTGCAGGCTCTGGAGTGCAGGCTTAGTAGTTGTGGTACATGGGCTTAGCTGCTCTGTGGCATGTGGGACCTTCCCGGACCAGGGCTCGAACCTGTGTCCCCTGCATTGACAGGCAGATTCTTAGTCACTGCGCCACCAGGGAAGTCCCCAAATATCCTGTTTTTCATTAAACTTTTGCTCACTAATTTTTTGTCCTCTATTGATTTATCATTATACCTCTTTTGAAATTTTGTTTTTAGTAGTTGTCCTAGGTTTTAAAATATATTTTTTCAACCATCCAAATCTACATTTAAATAATAATATACTGCTTCATATGTAGTGTGATGGCCCTACAGCATTGTATTTCCAATTCTTCTCACCCATGTTTTGTACTATTGTCATGTATTTTAGTTTCCCATATGCTGTAAAACACAATATGTTGCTACTGTTTTTCTTCAGATAGTTATCTTTTAAAGCAATAAAATATAAGATGAAATCATTATATTCATTTTATTTTACTTTGTTTTATTTCTTTGTGTAGGTTTAAGTTTTTTTCTGGTATCATATTCCTCCTGCCTTAACTACTTCCTTTAATATTTCTTGTAGAGTAGGTTTTCTGGCAATATATTCTCACAAGTTTTTGTTTGTCTGAGAAAGTTTTTATTGTGTCTTCATTTTTGAAAGATGCTTTCAATGGATATGGAATTCCGGATTGACATTGTTTTTGTTTTTTTTTTCCTCCAGCACTTTAAAGATGTCATGCTGTTATTTTCTAGCTTGCATGGTCTCTGGAGAGAAGTCTGCTGCTATTTTCATAGTTATTCTTCTGTATGTAATGTCTTTTTCCTCTCCTCTGGCTGTCTTCAAGATTTTCTCTTTGTGTTTGTTTTTCAGCGGTTTGGCTGTGATCTACCCAGGTGTGTGTATGTGTATGTGTATGTGTATGTGTAGCTTAGATGTTCTTAGATCTGTGACTTTGAAGATTCTTTTTTCTTTTTAATTGGGACTAAATTCATGTACATATAGCTAACCATTTTAAAGTATATAGTTCAGTGGTATAAATACCACTGTGTATTCCATGGAATTTTATTCCATTACATATAAATACCATTGTGTATTCACAATGTTGTGCAACCACCAGCTCTCTTTAGTTGGTTTTGAAAATTGTTGGTTATTATTTTTTCCTGCTTTTTCTCTCTTCTCCTTCTGTGTTTCATATATTAAAAAGTTTGATTTTGTCTACAGCTCTTGAATGCTCTGTTCTGTTTTTTCCCCACTTTTTCTAAAAATGTGTTTCAGTTTGAGTAGTTTCTATAGACCTGTCTTCAAGTTCACTGATTCTTTCCCTATGTCAGTTTTACTGATAAGCTTATTGAAGACATTCTTCATCTCTGTTACTGTAGTTCTTTTTTTTTTTTTCTAACGTAGTCTCTCTCTCTCTCTTTCTCTCTCTGCTGAAATTACCCATCTGGCCTTATCTGTTGGCCATTTTTCCCATTAGAGCATTTAATATTTTAATCACAGTCATTTAAAATTACCTGTTATAACGGAGAAACTAACACACCATTGTAAAGCAATTATACCCCAATAAAGATGTTTAAAAAAAAATAAAAAATAAAATTACCTGTCAGTTTTTAGTATCCTACCTAAGTCTGTTTCTGATGATTGCTTGTCACTTGCAAATGTACTTTACCTGGCCTTTTGGTAGGCTTTGCAATTTTTGTTGAAAGCTGGACATTTCATGTAGAATAGTAGAGACTAAGGTAAATATTTTTATGTGTGGAAATTGACATGCATGCCTTTGTGAATGCTAAGACTTCAGTGCAGGTGTTTGAGTTGATCTAATTTTGAGTTGGGTCATGCTTGAGACTTATTTGTCCTATGGCCTTGTTCAATATACCAAAGCCTTCAAATTCCTCTCCTGATACATGGTGTTTAGGGTGTCGAGTGGTTTGGTAGATTTTTTTTGGGCGCATGGCTTGTGGAAACTTAGTTTCCCAACCAGGGATTGAACCCGGGTTCTTGGCAGTGAGAGTGCAGAGTCCTAACCACTGGACCACCAGGGAATTCCGAGATTTCTTTCTTTCTTTTTTTTTTTTTTAATGCTCACTCCTTAGCTTTTGGTTTTCTCTCCGAGCTGTGCTTCAGAGAGGGTGTATCTCTTGCATGTTACTCTGCTTGCTTTTCTGGCCATGGGGACTGAGGTGGGGGCATTCTCTGTTTCTGATAATACTTCAGTTTTCTGCAGGCATTGAATCCCTGGGCCTTGGGTTTGTGGCCTTCACAAAGCTCATGTCTCTCTCCAGCTATAATTCTCAGCCCAGCATGTTTTCCTGCACCTCTTCCTGGCGCAGAGGATTTTCCCCCCTTTCCTCCTTCTGGTTGCAGTGGATGTCACATGTGCCCCAAGGTGATAATGTTTGTTGCCCATCTCCCTTCAGATTAATGCTTTTGTTTTGTGAGGGAGATGCAAGGGTCCTGGCAGTTTTGTGCCCCTCCCACAGTGTCTGCTGATTCTCTTTGTTCTATACCCTAGTTGGGACTTTCTTGGGACTTTGCCAGTTTTGTTTTTTCTGTGAGCACTTTGTGGTGTTCATGGAGTAAAAGCCTGCAAGAACTCGCGGATCCCTTCCGTGTACTTGCCTTAGCTTTCTCACCAGTGCATTGTTAAGCCTCTACCAATTTGTCAGCCACCCTAGTGTAACTTTCACTTTAGTAAGCCAGTGCTCACATTTTGCCTCTCTCTGCGTACACCTGTCTTAGATTTTGGGACAGTTGTTTGCCCTGTGATCTTAGCATTTTAATGGGTTTCAGAAAAGTCATGTACTTGCGCTCTTGCTCTTTCATTATAAGGTTGGAAGCAATATGCTTTCCAGTTCTCTAATAATTCATTGTCATTATCTTGAAAAACCTACTGTAATTTCACTTTGTACTTCTTTCCCAACAAAGGTATAAAAGATGGTTTTAAAATTTTCAGATGCAGGGTCCCTTCTATTTTCTTGTTTTGTTAGTAACTTCTAGTTCCTTTGTGTTGCATTTAGAGAGTATTGTTTATAATGTTTCAATTTTGTGGCAGTTATGTTTCTTTATGACCTCACATATGATTGATTTTTGTGTATGTGTCTTTGGCTTTTGAGAAAAGGTGTGTTCTCTGTTATCATATGTAGAGTTCAATACGTATGTCCCTAAGATCTTTTACCTTCTTTCTTATCTTTTGTCTGTTTGATATGTCTTGTATTGAGAATAGTGTATTTAGTCTCATTATTTAGTATATTTCTTTTTCTTTTTAAATCTCCTATAGTTTTTCCTTCATGAAGTTGATTGCTGTGTTATTTCATGCGTACATATTCATAAGAGTTATACCTTTATTGTAAAGTGTGGATCTAAGCAGTAAAATGACCTTTATCACATTTAGTTCTTCGGGCTTCAATTCTGTTTTGCCTAATATCAGTAGGCTACTCCTACTCTTTGTTTCCAATAGCCTGATATTTTAATTTTATTTTTAGTCATCACTTTGTTTTAGGTATGTATCTTGTATGTAGCATAAGTTGAGTCTTGTTTCATGAGCCAAATTGAAAATGTTTTTCTTTTAATAGTTAAGTCCATTCATATTCACTAATATGATTGATGTGTTCGGTCAATGCTGTCATAATATATTGGAGTTATGCATGCTTTGTTGTACTTGCTGTGCTATGAAATACTACATGATTTATCAATTTTCAAGTACTGTACTCTCTAAGCCTACCTTTTGGGTATATAGCAATCAATGTGCTTATTCTATTTTCCTTTCCCTCCTTCTTCTTTTACTTAAAAATTGCATTACTTATACTTTTTCAGAACATTAAAATTTATCTTTCACCCTGCATCCCACCTTTGTTTTAGTGATGTATATTTATATATTTAAAAAATACTCATCATCGATCCTTTTACTTAAGTTTTCTTAGTCATCAGTTGGATAAAGCTCTTTCTCTAGTAGATTTATCAAGAAGGGCTGATTGATGCACAGTTCCTTAAGTTCTTGTATACTGACAACTGTTTTTCTGTCACCCTGATATTTGAAGGACAGCTCTACTGCATATAAAAATCTTTGGTTCATACTTTCTTTAATTGTGTTTTTAAAGAAATACTGCTTCATTATTGCTTTGTTATATGTATTGGTTTGGAAACTCTGATGCTACTCTTATTCTTTTGCCTTTGTAAGTTATTGATCTTTGCCTGGAGGCCTTGAGGAGTTTATTTTTGAAACTTAGTTTTAGTAGAATATGTCTCAGAGTCATTCTGGGTTAATTTTTCTGAGGCATCCAGTGAGCTGTTCGATATATAGATTCTTGTCTTTTTGTATTTCTGGAAAGTTTTCTTATAGTTTTAAATTTTAGGTCTGTTCCATTGCTTTGTTTTTCTTTTTCAGGGACTTGACAGTGTGAATATTATTACTTTATATCTCTTCCACTTCCACTACTTCCTCTCTGATTCTTTTTACTTTTATCATTATGTTATTTTCATTCTCTTGGTTGGTTTCTTGCCTTTCTTCAGTGCCTCGCATTAAATTTTGTCGGCATCTGTTTTCCCTTGGGTATCTTGTGATTTACTCTTCATTTCTGAGAATTTTCTCTTTCTTTCTTTCCTAGGTAACATCAACTTTCTTTCATTTTTCCCTGCCTTTTTTTTGTTGTTCATAATTTTTGCATTTTCTGATTCGAGGTGATTTTTCATATTCTCAGATGCTTATTTAAGTATATTTAAATATACTGTTGAAGCACTGATTGACAGGTTTTTCCTGCTTCATAGTTGTTTTGTGAGAGGGAATTTTCCTTAGTAGGTATGTGTGAAATTTCATTTCCTGATATTTTTTTTGCAATACCTCATATATCTGTTGGTTTGTGTGTGTGTGTGTGCGCACACATTTTTAAGATAATAGTGTGATTTACAAGGTTTTTATTTAATGGCGCCCTCTTCTGTCAGTTTAGCAAAATTCAGACACTTTAGTCAGTTTTTTGGTTGGTTTATTTTGGTGTGTGGGGGGCTGGTGGGGAGGGGTGGGGAGGAGTAACAAGTGCTTTGGTTTTATGATTCTCTTTTGCCTCTTTTCCCTTTTACCACTCCATTGCCATAGGGAGCTTTTCACTTTCTTTTTGCTTTTTTTTCTCCTTGCAGAAGCTATGTGTTTCTTAACCTGCCCTTTAGGTTATATCTACCCCTTTAAGTTGTGCTTTATTTGAAGTCCTTTCCTTATAATCTTTGCTCTGATCTGTTTATACACTTTTTAGTGTTTTCAGACAGATTGGACTTAGGCTCGTAGGCAGTAGTTTTAGAGCAATTTTAATCTCCTTCTCTAGCTTCCCTCTTCTGTCTTACCCTCATTTTTTCTGTGTCTGTCTTTGTGGGGTAGGGGTGGGACCAGGAATATGAGAGATCATGCACTAGGATTTGGTAATTTTTCTCTTTTTATTCACAGTTATTTTCAAGTTTCAATATTCTCTTTGTTTAGCTTTATTTTTTCCCTTGTTGTTGAATAGTATTGTTATGGATAGTGTAACAGTCTGAGTCCAATCAGGATATATAAAATCACAAAGTTGGTTAAACAGGTGAAGTTTAATATAATGAGTTATTAGCTATGATAAACGAGTAAGGATAAGATATGAGGAAACTGTGTATTGTACTTGTAGGGCTAAGGGAGAGTACCCAAGGAAGGATATACTTTGAAGGGATTCAGACCTTGTTGGAGAAGTGGTTCAGCTCACTCAGTAGAAGAAAAGTTCACTGTATGGCCAAGCCAGAAATGGTTTGAATCACTGGGCAAGTAATTGGCATCTTCTGGTGTGCAGATGGAGGTGCAAATCAGCAATCAGTAGTGTGGGTGTGCAGTGGGCTTGTATGGAGTTGGGGATCCTCTGGGCACAGGCAGGCTGCATATGGGGGGTGGGAGACTTGCAGAAGGAGTGGCAGCATGGTGTGAACCCTCTAACCACAGGCAGGCTGTGCACAGGGGCTTGTAGAGGGAGTCAAGGTACTGGTGGGTGGGCAGGAAACCTTTGACCACTGGTTTCTGTGTTGAAAGGGCCGTGAAAAGATTCTCACTAGGCCAAGGCTGCAGGGTTGCAGCAAGACCATGTTCTGGGCCCATGACAGGGACAGAGCTCCATTGGGTGTCCTCACTCCCACACTGCTAGCTCCTATGCTGCAGCCAGAAACTGCTGGAGAGCCTGTTCCCTCTGCAGTATCCTTCTAGTGCCCTCTACTGAGAAAATTTAAGATTGTGCTCATATTATTTTATTTATTTATTTATTTATTTTTGGCTGCGTTGGGTCTTCGTTGCTGCACGCGGGCTTTCTCTAGTTGTGGCGAGCGGGGGCTACTCTTCGTTGTGGTGCGCGGGCCTCTCATTGCGGTGGCTTCTCTGGTTGAGGAGCACGGGCTCTAGGTGCATGGGCTTCAGTAGTTGTGGTGCACGGGCTTAGTTGCTCCGCGATATGTGGGATCTTCCCAGACCAGGGTTCGAACCCGTGTCCCCTGCACTGGCAGGTGGATTCTTAACCACTGAGCCACCAGGAAAGTCCCATGATTGTGCTCATTTTAAAAGAAATGTCTAAAGGAATTGTTCCCTTCCCTTTCCTTCCCTGTCCCAGAACATAATTGAAATGTGCATTCAGACCTGAGTCAATAAATTGATAAATGACACAGAAAGAAATTTTGCATGATAGATAGGCAGCCATTGTTGACTTGTTACCTGCAAGTCCCACCAAATTTTATATATCTGTACCTTTTTTCTTATTAAATTCTTTGTTTGCAGTGCCATTCCTTGGTACTTCAAACCTTTCCTTCCTCCCAGCCTGTCAAACTTTTATCCTGCCTTAGGCACCTTCTCGTTATAGTCTTTTTCTTAACCTTTTCATTACCAATCACTGCCCCATCCTTTGTAATCTTAATTTCAAACATCCCTCTTTCCCACCCCCATCTCATACCCTTTAATAACCAGACTTAGAAAATCCTTCAAGCACACTAGGATCATTGATTGATGATCAATCATCAATTCATTGATTCTGCCACCTTTACACTATTTTTCCGATCTTGTGTATCTGCCTTTTTTGACCAAAATTTTAGCTTCTATCATTATATTAACAATTCTGGAGGGCCAAAACTTTGTCCAGGTCTTCTGACTGTAGATTCAGATTCCACTATACTAGAGTTGGCAAATGGTTTTAACATGTAAGCCAGTTCTATTGATTTTTCTTTATTTTCACTGTGTGCAAAGGCAGTTGATAGTGTCTGTCTGAAGAAGTGCATTAAGGTTTATGAGGTCATGTCCTGATTTAGTAGGAAAAAGTGACATAATTGCTTCTGAATACCTACCATGGACATATATTTTTCCTTGCAACCAAGTTTGTTTCAAAGTGTCTTAAAAATCAAGTGTGTTCACTAGCATTGAAGTTCAAAAAGCAATTTTAGGTTTTGGTTTGAGACAAAGATAACTGACCTTGCATCTCTACTCCCACCACCTGCCATGATGTGTTCTAGGAAGCTAATATATAATTCCAAAATGAGTTTATCTCCTTCACTTATTAATTGATTAATTTAAATATATTGAGTCCTTATTATGTGCCAGCACTTTCCTAGGCAATGGGAATATAGCAGTGAACAAGACCAGCAAGGTCCATACTCTTATTGGAACTTACAGTCTTGGGTGGGAGCCATATTATCTGCAAATAAATTTATAAACACACAATATAATTTTAGAAATTATATGAAGAAAACCAAACAGGACTGAAGACATAGAGAGGGTTATTTTATATTGTGGATTCAGGTAAGGTTATTTTATGGGGTAGCATGTTAGTTGACACCTGGGAATGAGGAGCTAGCCATGTAAAGATCTGAGGAAAAGCATTGCAGTGACAGAGGGAAGAGCAAATGTAAACACCTTGAGGTGAGAGCCAACAAGTGTTTGAGGAAGAGATGGAAACCTAATGTGCCTATAGTGAGCAAAAGGGAGAGAATGCTAAGAGAACTCAGAACAAGAGATAGGGACCCGATTTTGTAGGACTCTATAGATGAGAATTTTATGTGTATCAAGAATACGTCAGTTTGATAATTCATAATCCAAAAATGATTTTCTCATTAATACATTAAACATTTAAACACATGCTTAAGAATGATAGAAAATAATATTGGTTTGGATTACAAAGTAGTGTTCTCTTACAGTAGACTTCAAATGACAAGTTTTATAATACCTGTCAATGAAGAAACAATGAAAGAACTCATTACTTTTCTGAAGTAATCACTACTCAGACCCTCAGCTCTTTTTGTACCTACCTGTCTTTCACCTTTTGGACTGCATTGATCTAAGGGTTCAAAATCCACAACAGAAAAAAAAAAAAATCCACAACAGAAAGAAAGTATTGGTTCTGGTCAGTCAGTGTGAAATGGTTAAGTAAGTACTCTTAGTGTAATGAGGCTTATAGTATGTTAGTGTAACAACATAACAATACTTTGTTTTAGGGTAACAAAACTCAATATACTTAGACAAAGTATAGCAGGGTCTTATATTTTTGGTCAATAAGTGAACTGTAGTCAAGAATTCCAAGGAAGTTAGAAAGTATAATGAGGCCCTTGCATTCCTAGTCAGTCAGGAAATGTAATAGAGTCCAAATCTCTTACTTAAGTCTGGAAATGTAATGATCCAGCATTCCTAGTTAGTCAGAAAGTATACTAGTCCAGCACTTAGCCAGATATTGCTTAGCAACTGGTATGAAGGTTTGATGGAAAGGAAACAGAAATAAATGGTCAAAGTGAAGTTTTGGAATCATTAATTTATTTAAGCCATGCTTTTGATTGATCTCTTTAAAACTTTATGCCTCATATCTGGGTTTTTCTTTTTGCCTTAATTACTTATTTTTAAAAATCTTTTACTATCTGGCCTTTCATTCCCTCCGTGTATTTCCGTCTCATATTAATTGATTGGCTAATTCAAAATGTTGCTTTTCAAGTAACTTCATATCCTTTTCTCTTTTTTTCCCCTTTGCTAGCCAAAGCCTAGAGTTCTTACCCTTATCTTCCTTTTTAATAAAACCTTAAAGGCAAAGAAACAAATGAAAAACATAGCTAGGTTTAGTCTGTTTCTTTTGAGTTTACTGCTAATTATATTTTTATAATATAAATATTTGTGTTTAAATACATGAACAGTACATAGATATTATTGAAAAAATTGAAAACTATGTAAGAGTAACAAAGGAGAAAGTCACTAATGATCTTACACTACAATTTTGTTTGATATTTTGGTATATTTTTTCTAGTCTTTTTTTCCCTCCTATGTTTATGTGTAAGCATGCATATCTATGTATCAGTTCTTAAACTGTTTTGGGTCACAAATATCTTAAAATATTTTGTAACTTATGGTTGACAGAAAAGTACTTAAAAGTAAAAGACAAAATTTTATATATACCTTCAGGAGAATTCAGGATTTAACATATCAGCACTGGTCTTTTTCACTTACCGGCATGTGTTGTTGCTGAACCTTATTCCTTTAGGTCTTGTTCTTCTGCAGCAGAGCCATTGCTGCTCCATACCTTTTGGCCATGGTAATGCTATAGTTAGGATGTACCATTCTCATAGTTCATGTCCACTGTTAGCTAAATATTTTTGACAAAGTATGACACCCATGTACCCAGTGACTGGGTCCTGAGAGACTTTCAGTTTCAGTTATATGTAGTGCCAGGACCAGTCTTACCTTAATAACCCATGTTATAATTTTCTATCAACTGAGTAGTATTCCATTGTAGGATGTACCATAATTTATATAATTAATCCTCTATTGACATACATTTAGGCTTTTCCTAAGTTTTCTCTGTTTATTATAAACAAAACATTTGTGCACTAAATACCTTCCTATTTACTTGTCTGACAATTTCCTTGTGTTATATTCCTAGAAGTGAAATTGCTCAAATTTGTTATGAATTCCCTGATTGCACTTGAGAAATGTATCAATTTACAGATAACAAAGTTTATCTTTGCTAACACTAGGCATTATGGAATATTTTTAGTAGTGACAATTTTTATAAGTGAAATGCATAGATCTTAAGTATGTAGTAAGATGAATTTTGACAATTCTGTACACCTGTGTAACTGATACCTTGAGTCAATATATAAAACATTTCCATTGTCACAGAAAGATTACACAGGAAAAATTCCATTGTTTATAGGTCATTTATATTTTTGGTGAAGTGTCTATTCAGATCTTTTGTGCATTATATTTGCATCATTTTTCTTATTAATTATAGGAATTCTTTATATATTCTTTGTGTATATAGGTCCTTGTTGTTTACCTGTTTTATATATAGTGATGTGTGTATGTTAATCCCCAAATCTTAATTTATCCCCCTCACCCCATTATTCCCTTTGGTAACCATGTTTGTTTCTATGTCTGTGAGTCTATTTCTGTTTTGTAAATAAATTCATTGGTATCACTTCTTTAGATTCCACATATAAGTGATATATATTTGTCTTTTTCTGTCTGACTTACTTCACTTAGTATGTTGCAAATGGCATTATTTCATTCTGTTTTATGGCTGAGTAATATTCTGTTGTATATATAGCACATCTTCTTTATCCATTCCTTTGTTGATGGACATTTAGGTTGCTTCCATGTCTTGGCTATTGTAAATAATGCTGCTATGAACATTGGGATGCATGTATCTTTTCGAATTAGAGTTTTCTCTGGATATATGCCCAGGAGTGGGATTGCTGGATCACATCGTAACTCTATAAAGAACATGGGTAAAGGACTATATACACTCTATTCCCACTTTGTGGAATAGGTAAGATAGATGATGTTTTCTTCATTTTACATATGAATACTGTGAGGTTTAGAGAACCATGCCTAAGGTCATAGGCAAACTACCTTCATGCCCAGACTTCTCTCCTAAGCCTTTGGGGTCCTTTCTCTTTCTAATCACTCATTAGCCACCTGGATGTCCCACAGATATCTTAATGCAAAGTGCCACCAACTTATTCCTTTCTCTTTGTATTCTGTAATTAGTGGTGCTTTGATCTGCCCAGATGAATCTGCCAGGCACCTGGGTATTATCCTACAATTCCTGTCCTTTTATCTAATTGGCTTCAGGGGGAGAAGAAACGGGGAAAGAGAGCTAGTATTTTTCACATACCTATTCAATACCCTATTTGCTGATTTTCATAAATCTTATTAAATCCTCTCAGCAGCCCCTGTGGTTAGACAGTGTCTCCAGTTTTGCAGTTCTATAGTAGAAATTAGGAAATAGGCTCAAAGAAGTTAAGTGATTGGACTTAAATTGTAAGGAGTGCCTGAGATTTGAACTTAGGTCTTCCAGTTTCTAAAGTCTTCATTCTCTCCAGTGTTCCTAAGCACATTTTTCTTAACTTTTCTCTTACTCTCAATGATACTACCATTGTTTGTCTCAGTTTGGATTGCTGAAAGAGCCTACTTAATAAGTATTTCTGCTGTCAACCACATTTCCTTTAGTTAAGCCTCCAAGCTGTTGAGTGATCTTTTTCAAAAGCAAATCTAGTCATATTGCTTCTTTTCATTGATAGCATGAAAACAGCAAACAAAGCACTTCATATGACCTAGTCCCTACCTGCTTCTCTTTCCTCATCTGTGCTTCCTCACATCTACCCTACTCTCCAGCCACAATGAAAAACTGAATTGCAACTGCTATAGTCTATTATGTCTGCATGCCCTCATATTTATTACCCTAGTTCTTTCACTCTCTGCCACATTGTCTGTTACAGTTAACTACTCAAGATTCTAAAGTGTAAGTTCCTACTGGAAGTCTTCACAAAAGCTTCACTAGCTAAATTAGGTGCTTTTTCTTTGCCCTATGCATATTTCTGTTATAGAACTTCGTTTTAACTATTTGTTTTCATGCCTTTTGCTATACAGCTCTGAACTCTTTAGGGTCAGTAAATGTTAATGGATTGCCATCTAATAGTAACACTGTAAAAGTACCTTTCCTTAGGGAAGCTGGCATAAATTGGATTTTCACAGAGTTGTTGTGACTTTTATATTTATTTTATTCATCCCTGGTATTGGAATGGTATATTGGGGAACCTGACTTCTGGTATTTGATGCACTCTCTTAGGCAAGTCCCTGTTAATTTTCTAGGCCTCAGTTACCTCATCTAGTTAATGACAGGTTGAATTAAATGTTCTCTGCCCTTCCCTCCCCCCCACCCCCATCCATCTTTCCCAGTGACTCTGATTTATTTTATAATTTCATCTGGGAGGTTTTTGAGCAGAGATGTGACACATTGACAGTAGTGTTGTAAGAGTTCCACTTTGACAGAATGTGTAGGGTGAATTAGAAGGAGATAGACTGCATAGATTCTTAGAGACCAGTTAATGAGGTTTGGTGAGCATTTGGGATAGGATCAGTACTGGGCAAAAGAGAAATAATTATGAGGGAAGTGTTACAATTTGAAATGGTAAGCTCAGAGTAAAGTGTTGTCTTCCGTCCCCCCTACTCACAAATAGGTTCCAAGATTCGAAGCCTGTGTTGACTTTTTTTTCCTCCACTTTTTTTTTTAATAGTTTGTATTGGAGTATAGTTGCTTTACAATATTGTGTTAGTTTATACTGTGCAGCAAAGTGAATCAGCTATACGTATACATAATCCCATCTTTTTGGATTTCCTTCTCATTTAGGTTGCCACAGAACATTGAGTAGAGTTCCCTTTGCTATATAGTAGGTTCTCATTAGTTACCTATTTTATGCATAGTATCGATAGTGTATATATGTCAGTCCCAATCTCCCCATTCACCACACCTCTCCCTTTCCCCCTTGGTATCCATACATTTGTTCTCTACATCCGTGTCTCTATTTCTGCTTTGTAAATAAGATCGTCTATACCAATTTTTTCAGATTCCACATAAAAGCGTTAATATATGATATTTGTTTTTCTCTTTCTGACTTACTTCACTCTCTATGACAGTCTCTTGGTCCATCCATGTCTCTACAAACGACCCAGTTTTGTTCCTTTTTATGGCTGAGTAATATTCCATTGTATATATGTACCACATCTTCTTTATCCATTCCTCTGTTGATGGACATTTAGGTTGCTTCCATGACCTGGCTATTGTAAATACTGCTGCAATGAACATTGGTGTGCATGTGTCTTTTTGAGTTATGGTTTTCTCTGGGTATATGCCCAGGAGTGGGATTGCTGGGTCATATGGTAGTTCTATTTTTAGTTTTTTAAGGTGAGTTGTCTTCCACCCCCCACCCCCCACCCCAGCCCCAAATGGATTCCAAGATTCAAAGCCTGTGTTGACTTCTATAGGAAACTAGATTTTCTATTTTGAGGGAAATATAACTAGGGGAGTAAATAGCTTAAATTTCTTTCTAATTTCAGCCTTAGCTTCAAAAGAGAATAAGAAATGGAACTTCATAACCAGAGACATAGTCATTTCCAGATTTATACAGAAAATATATATTTTTCCCACCTGAAGAATTAGTTCCTTAAGAACACAGAGAGAGGGTTATTAGTCAGCGGCAGCATAAAGACGGGAAAAAAAGGGAAAACTAATTAAAAAAAAAAAACAACAGAAAGAAACAACTCTCTGAACATGCTCATTGAGTTCAAAGGCTATGAAGTTTTGGATTTGAGATTTTCCTAATGGAACAGATGCTGTGGAGAAGGTCTCCTTGTTAGTATTATTGCAGTTGCACACTTAAATTTAGTATTTGTTGAGCTCTCATACTTGTTCAGCAGAAAGCTTTAGAAAACATCTCTACTATACTGTAAGGATGCTGCTGGCTCTTATTACTCCAGTCAAGAAATCCAGAAAACTCTCTGGTGTCAAAATTGATACTAACTCTGAGAAGTGCCATGAGTGACTGATCACTCTGTACCTATCACTACTGCTGGGTTCTGTGGCAGTATAGGATCATGGTAACAACTGTTGAGGTAGCTGTTGCTAATGTCTCTACTACTCTAAAAGCTGTAAAATGGTTCTACTGGATTTGCAAATATCTTGAGAGGAAATGTGTTGTTTTTCCCAGTTTCATCCTTCATATTTTTCCTTTCACACTGCACACTCATGTTTCTGATAGCAAGTATAATTAGTTTCCTAGGGCTGCCTTAACAAATTACCACAAACTTCGTGTCTTAACGCAAGAGGAATTTACTCACTTACAGTTCTGGAGGGCTGAAACCCAAAGTCAAGGTGTTGTCAGGGCCACACTCCCTCTGAAGGATCTAGGGGGGAATCCTTTCTTGCCTATTCTAGCTTCTAATGGCTCCTGGTGTTCTTTGGCTTGTGGCAGCATAACTCCAATCTCTGCCTCCATTTTCACATGACCTTCTTATCTGTGTTCTTTTTTGTCTCTGATAAAAATACTCTCATTGGATTGGGGCTCACCCTATTCCAGGATTATTTTAATCCTTAACTGAATTGCATTTGCCAATACCCTATTTCCAAATAAGGTCACATTTTTAGGTTATACGTAGAAATGAATTTTTTTAGCACACTATTCAACCCACTACAGTAAAGTGCTGGCAATTTGAGGACTTTTTGGTAGAGATGGTGTTTCCTTTTGACCGTATTGATTTATTTGCTTACCAAACATTTAATGAACCCTAACACTGTACCAGGAATAGGTTCAGAGAAAGAGGAACTAGTTAGATTCTTTGCTCTTAAAGAGCTCCCACGTAGTTGGAAGGCATTTACAGACCCCAGTATCTGCAGTGCAATATGAGAAGCTGGGTAATAGAGGCTTATACCAGATGCCGAATACATCTTTGTATTCATTCTGTATTTGCTGTGGAGGGACCTAGGAGGGAGGAGGTAAGAGGAGAGTCAGGAAAGATTTAACAAAAGAGGTGACATTTGAATCTTGAAGGAAAACAAGGAGGTTGCTGAGATAGAGGTAATATCAGGTGTAAACAAGGCCACTGTAGGTTGAAAGAGAGCGGCTTAGGAAACCATAGGTTCTAAGGTGTCATTGAATCATAGAATGCATATGGAGGAATAAAAACAAATAATAAAACTTCTGTTTTCTAACAACACTGACTTCCTGATCCTGGATTGCAGTAATCCTATGAACATTGTGGCAAAGATATTATTATAATAAGTTTCTCCAAATCTCTTTTCATTTGACTCCTTCCTGGGAAAACAGAAAAGATTTTTCTAGCCCTTTTGAAGTTACATGGGGACATTCCCCCACCCCCCACCCCTGCTTTTTTCTACTCTTCTTCCCTTCTTTTTTGCTTCCTTCTAAGCTGTGGCCATTGATGGAAACTCTTTTTTTTTTTTTTTTTTCCGGTACTCGGGCCTCTCATTGTTGTGGCCTCTCCCGTTGCGGAGCACAGGCTCCGGATGCGCAGGCTCAGCGGCCATGGCTCACAGGCCTAGCCGCTCCGCGGCATGTGGGATCTTCCCGGACTGGGGCACGAACCTGTGTCCCCTGCATCGGCAGGCGGACTCTCAACCACTGCACCACCAGGGAAGGCCAATGGAAAGTCTTTTCACATGGTGGTGCAGCAATTCTGGAGCAGCCTGAATGACTGAGTTACTGTATGGAAGACAGATATACTGGAGAGTTGCCCATACTTTCAGCAGATTTTGCATGGGTGAGAAATAAACTTTTATTTGTTAAACCACCGATATGGGGTATTGTTTATTATTGCAGCAGATACTATCCTGGCATAATGTTTAAAAATTTCCTTTAGATATCTCCCCAAATTAAAAATGGCAGAGGAAACTGGTTGCTACTTTTACATTTTAGGCTGAAAATATATTTCAAATGTAATTATGTATTTCAAACTTAACCCCTTTTATAATTATAAAAGTCATATGGATTCATTTTATGAAATTTAGAAAATATAGAGTAGCTTTCTCTCTACCCAGTTATAAATAAATACTGCAAATAATTTGGCTCAAATAAGTCTCTCCCCCAAATGATTCTTTTATAAATTAGTTTTAATATTTCTTTTTAGATGTCATGAAATATTTTTCATAAAGCGTGATTTTCAATGGCCCCACCACATCCTATCATGAAACATAGATTTTAACCAGCATCCAGTTATTGTTCACTTGGTTTGTTCTAATTTTTTACAATATAAACACCAAAGAGAATATCTATGTAGAAAAATCATGTAAAAAATTCCTAATTATTTCCTTATACTGAATACCTAATGATAGATTTGTTGGTTTAAAGGGATCGATCCTCCCTAACGCTTTTTATTTATTTTTATATTTATTTATTTATTTTATTGGAGTATAATTGCTTTACAATGCTGTGTTAGTTTCTGCTGTACAATGAAGTGAATCAGCTGTATGTATACCTATATTCCCTACCTCTTGGACCTCCCTCTCACCCGACCCCCCATCCTACCCATCTAAGTCATCACAGAGAACTAAGCTGAGCTTCCTATGCTTTATAGCATGTTCCCACTAGCTATCTGTTTTAAGCATGGTAGTGTATATATGTCAATCCTTATCTCCCAATTCGTCCCGCCCCACTTTCCCCACTGTGTCCACATGTCTGTTCCCTGCATCTGTGTCTCTATTCCTGCCCAGCAAATAGATTCATCTGTACCATTTTTCTAGATCACACGTATATGTGTTAATATACAATATTTGCTTTTGTCTTTCTGGCTTACTTCACTCTGTATGACAGACTCTTGGTCCATCCACATCTCTACAAATGATCCAATTTCATTCCTTTTTATGGCTGAGTAATAGTCCATTGTATATATGTACCACATCTTCTTTATGCATTCATCTGTCGTTGGACATTTAGGTTGTTTCCATGTCCTGGTTACTGTAAATAGTGCTCTGATGAACATTGGGGTACATGTGTCCTTTTGAAGTATGGTTTTCTCAGGGTGTATGCCCAGTAGTGGGATTGCTGGGCCATATGGTAGTTCTGTTTTTAGTTTTTTAAGGAACCGTTGTACTGTTCTCCACAGTGGCTCTATCAATCTACATTCCCACCAAAAGTGCAAGAGGATTCCCTTTTCTTTTTTTGAATTTTCTTTTATTTATTTTTCTATACAGCAGGTTCTTAGTAGTTATCCATTTTAAACGTATTAGTGTATATATGTCAATCACGATCTCCCAGTCATCACACCACCACCACCTCCCTGCCACTTTCCACCCTTGCTGTCCATACGTTTGTTCTGTACATCTGTGTCTCAGTTTCTGCCCTGCAAACCAGTTCATCTGTACCATTTTTCTAGGTTCCACATGTATGCGTTAATATATGATATTTGTTTTTCTATTTCTGGTGTACTTCACTAAGTATGACAGTCTCTAGATCCATCCACGTCTCTACAAATGACTCAATTTCATTCCGTTTTATGGCTGAGTAATATTCCATTGTATATATGTACAACATCTTCTTTATCCATTTGTCTGTCGATGGGCATTTAAGTTGCTTCCATGTCCTGGCTACTGTAAATAGTGCTCCAGTGAACATTGGGGTACATGTGTCCTTTTGAATTATGGTTTTCTCAGGGTATATGCCCAGTAGTGGGATTGCTGGATCATATGGTAGTTCTATTTTTAGTTTTTTAAGGAACTGTCGTACTGTTCTCCACAGTGGCTGTATCAATGTACATTCCCACCAAAGTGCAAGAGGATTCCCTTTTCTCCACACCCTCTCCAGCATTTACTGTTTGGAGATTTTTTGATGATGGCCATTCTGACCAGTGTGAGGTGATACCTCACTGTAGTTTTGATTTGCATTTCTCTAATAATTAGTGATGTTGAGCATCTTTTCATGTGCCTCTTGACCATCTATATGTCTTCTTTGCTGAAGTATCTATTTAGATCTTCTGCGCGTTTTTTGATTGGGTTGTTTTTTTAATATTGCGTGCTGTGAGCTGTTTGTATATTTTGGAGATTAATCCTTTGTCCGTTGCTTCATTTCCAAATATTTTCTCCCGTTCTGAGGGTTGTCTTTTCATCTTATTTGTGGTTTCATTTGCTGTGCAAAAGCTTTTACGTTTCATTAGGTCCCATTTGTTTATTTTTGTTTTTATTTTCATTACTCTAGGAGGTGGGTCAAAAATATCTTGCTGTGGTTTATGTTAAAGAGTGTTTTTCCTATGTTTTCCTCTAAGAGTTTTATAGTGTCCAGTCTTACATTTAGGTCTTTAATCCATTTGGAGTTTATTTTTGTGTATGGTGTTAGGGAGTGTTCTAATTTCATTCTTTTACATGTAGCTGTCCAGTTTTCTCAGCACCAGTTATTGAAGAGGCTGTCTTTTCTCCATTGTATATTCTTATCTCCTTTGTCATAAATTATGGTGACCATATGTTCATGGGTCTATCTCTGGGCTTTCTATCCTGTTCCCTTGATCTACATTTCTGTTTTTTTGCCAATTCTTTTCTTTTTTTTTTTAACATCTTTATTGGAGTGTAATTGCTTTACAATGGTGTGTTAGTTTCTGCTTTATAACAATGTGAATCAGTTACACATATACATATGTCCCCATATCTCTTCCCTCTTGCATCTCCCTCCCTCCCACCCTCCCTATCTCACCCTTCTAGGTGGTCACAAAGCACTGAGCTGAGCTCCCTATGCTATGCAGCTGGTTCCCACTAGCTATCTGTTTTACGTTTGGTAGTAGTATATGTATGTCCATGCCACACTCTCATTTTGTCCCAGCTTACCCTTCCCCCTCCCCGTATCTTCAAGTCCATTTTCTAGTAGGAGTGCATCTTTATTCCCATCTTTCCCCTAGGTTCTTCATGACTTTTTTTTTTTTTTTAGGTTCCATATATATATATATGTTAGCATGCGGTATTTGCTTTTCTCTTTCTGACTTACTTCACTCTGTATGACAGTCTCTAGATCCATCCACCTTACTACAAATAACTCAGTTTTGTTCCTTTTTATGGCTGAGTAATATTCCATTGTATATATGTGCCACATCTTCTTTGTCCATTCATCTGTTGATGGATACTTAGGTTGCTTCCATTTCCTGGCTATTGTAAATAGAGCTGCAATGAACATTTTGGTGTATGACTCTTTTTGAATTATGATTTTCTCAGGATATATGCCCAGAAGTGGACTTGCTGTGTCATATGGTAGTTCTATTTTTAGTTTTTTAAGAAATGTGCATACTGTTCTCCATCGTGGCTGTATCAATTTACATTCCCACCAACAGTGCAAGAAGGTTCCCTTTTCTCCACACCCTCTCCAGCACTTATTGTTTGTAGATTTTTTGCTGATGGCCATTCTGACCAGTGTGAGATGATATCTCATTGTAGTTTTGATTTGTGTTTCTCTAATGATTAATGATGTTGAGTTTTCTTTCATGTGTCTATTGGCAGTCTGTATATCTTCTTCAGAGAAATGTCTGTTTAGGTCTTCTGCCCATTTTTGGATTGAGTTGCTTGTTTTTATTAAATATTGAGCTGCATGAGCTGCTTGTAAATTTTGGAGATTAATCCTTTGTCAGTTGCTTCATTTGCAAATATTTTCTCCCATTCTGAGGGTTGTCTTTTCGTCTAGTTTATGGTTTCCTTTGCTTTGCAAAAGCTTTTAAGTTTCATTAGGTCTCATTTGTTTATTTTTATTTCCATTTCTCTTGGAGGTGGGTCAAAAAGGATCTTGCTGTGATTTATGTCACAGAGTGTTCTGCTTATATTTTCCTCTGAGAGTTTGATGGTGTCTGGCTTTACATTTAGGTCTTCAATCCATTTTGAGTTTATTTTTGTGTATGGTGTAAAAGAGTGTTCTAATTTCATTCTTTTACATGTAGCTGTCCAGTTTTCCCAGTACCACTTATTGAAGAGGCTGTGTTTTCTCCATTGTATATTCTCGCCTCCCTTTATCAAAGATAAGGTGACCAAAGATAAGTGTCTCAGAAGGCTGTGCATTTCTAAGAATTTGTCCGTTTCTTTCAGGTTGTTCATTTTATTGGCATATAGTTGTTTGTAGTAGTCTCTTCTAATCCTTTGTGTTTCTGCAGTGTCAGTTGTGATTTGTCCCTTTTCATTTCTGATTTTATTGATTTTCATCCTCTCCCTTTTTTCTTGATGAGTCTGGCTAAAGGTTTATCAGTTTTGTTTATCTTCTCAAGGAACCAGCTTTTAGTTTTATTGATCTTTGCTATTGTTTTCTTCATTTCTATTTCATTCATTTCTGCTCTGATCTTTATGCTTTCTTTCTTTCTAGTGACTTTGGGTTTTCTTAGTTCTTTCTGTAGTTGCTTTAGGTGTAAGGTTAGATTGTTCATTTGAGAATTTTCTTGTTTCTTGAAGTGAGATTGAATTGTTATAAGC
This sequence comes from Neophocaena asiaeorientalis asiaeorientalis, assembly GCF_003031525.2. Taxonomy (NCBI): domain Eukaryota; kingdom Metazoa; phylum Chordata; class Mammalia; order Artiodactyla; family Phocoenidae; genus Neophocaena; species Neophocaena asiaeorientalis. The sequence goes on along the minus strand of NW_020172632.1, from coordinate 3,422,991 downwards.
TGCCCTCTTAGAACTACTTTTGCTGTGTCCCATAGGTTTTGGGTCATCATGTATTTTTTGTCATTTATTCCTCTGTATTTTTTTATTTCATCTTTGATTTCTTCAGTGATCTCTCAGTTTTTTAATATCGCACTGTTTAGCCTCCATATGTTTGTGTTTTTTACAGTTTTTTTCCTGTAATTTATTTCTAATCTCATAGTGTTGTGGTCGGAAAAGATGCTTGATATGATTTCAGTTTTGTAAAATTTTCCAAGCCTTGATTTGTGACCCAAGATGTGATATATCCTGGAGAGTGTTCCATGTGCAGTTGAGAAGAAAGTGTAATCTGCTGTTTTCGGATGGAATGTCCTGTAAATATCAATCAAATCTATCTGGTCTATTATGTCATTTAAAGCTTGTGTTTCCTTATTAATTTTCTGTCTGGATGATCTGTCCATTGGTGTAAGTGAGGTGTTAAAGTCCCCTACTATTATTGTGTTACTCTCGATTTCCTCTTTTAGAGCTGTTAGCAGTTGCCTTATATATTGAGGTGCTCCTGTGTTGGGTGCATAAATATTTATAATCGTTATATCGTCTTCTTGGATTGATCCCTTGATCATTATGTAGTGTCCTTCCTTGTCTCTTGTAACATTCTTTATTTTAAAGTCTATTTTATCTGATACGAGTATTGCTACTGCAGCTTTCTTTTGATTTCTATTTACTTGGAATATCTTTTTTCATGCCTTCACGTTCATTTTGTATGTGTCCCTAGGTCTGAAATGGGACTCTTGTACACAGCATATATGTGGGTCTTGTTTTTGTATCCATTCAGTGAGCCTGTGTCTTTTGGTTGGGGCATTAAATCCATTTACATTTAAGGTAATTGTTTATATGTATGTTGCTATTACCATTTTCTTAATTGATTTGGATTTGTTTTTGTGGGTATTTCTCTTCTCTTGTGTTTCCTGCCTAGAGAAGTTCCTTCAGCATTTGTTGTAAAGCTTGTTTGGTGATGCTGAGTTCTCTTAGCTTTTGCTTGTTTGTAAAGCTTTCGATTTCTCCTTCGAATTGAATGAAATCCTTGCCAGGTAGAGTAACCTTGGTTGTAGGTTTTTCTCTTTCATCACTTTAAGTATATCCTGCAATCCCTTCTGGTCTGCAGAGTTTCTGCTGAAAATCAGGTGATAACCTTATGAGGATTCCCTTGTATGTTATTTTTTGGTTTTCCCTTGCTGCATTTAATATTTTTTCTTTGAATTTAATTTTTGTTACTTTGATTAATATCTGCCTTGGTGTTTTTCTCCTAGGGTTTATCCTGTATGGGACTCTATTTGCTTTTTGGACTTTGGTGGCTATTTCCTTTCCCATGTTAGGGAAGTTTTTTGTTTGTTTGTTTGTTTTAACATCTTTATTGTAGTCTAATTGCTTTTCAATGGTTTGTTAGTTTCTGCTTCATAACCAAGTGAATCAGCTATACATATACATATATCCCCATAGCTCTTCCATGTTGCGTTTCCCTCCCCTAGGACGTTTTTGACTATAATCTTTTTGAATATTTTCTCAGACCCTTTCTTTTTCTTTTCTTCTTCTGGGACCCCTATAATTTGAATGTTGGTGCATTTAGAGTTGTCCCAGTGTCTCTGAGATTTTCTTCAGTTCTTTTCATTCTTTTTTCTTTATTCTGCTCCTCAACAGTTATTTCCCCCATCTGTCTTCCAGGTAACTTACTTGTTCTTCTGCCTCAGTTATTCTATTATTGATTCCATCTAGTATATTTTTCATTTCAGTTATTGTGTTGTTCATCTTTGTTTTTTGCAGTTCTTCTAGATCTTTGTAATATAGTTCTTGTATTTTCTTGGTCTGTGCCTCCATTTTATTTCCAGTATTCTGTATCATGTTTAGTATCATTACTGTGAATTCTTTTTCAGGTAGTTTGCCTATTTCCTCTTCATTTATTTGGTCTTGTAGGTATTTACCTTGCTCCTTCACCTGTAATATATTTTTTTGTCGTCTCATTTTTTGTTTTTTGATGGGTGGGATTGTGTTCCTTTCTTACTGTTTGTTTTGCCTGAGGCTTCTAGTACTGGAGTTGTAAGCTGTTCGGTAGAGCCAGGTCTTGGTGCTGAGATGAGGACCTCCAGGAGACCTCACTCCGATTAATATTCTCTGCGGTCTGGGATCCCGCAAGCCGAACGGGGCACCCCAAAAAAAAAAAAAAAAAGAAAAAAAAGACCAGAACCATAACAAAGAGTAAAAAATAAAATGAGGTTAGAAAACTAACAGATTTGTTAGAAAAAAGGACATATAGATGAACAACAACCGGAAGGTAAATCAGAACCGTAATAGCAAAAAGTAGAAATAAAACAAGCTAGAAAAGGCCTTGTTGGTGGTGGGAAGAGGCTTAGGCAGGGGTGGGGTTTAGGTTTAGGACCCATGCAACCCGAGAAGTCCCTGGGGCATCGGGGGGCAAGGCTTAGGCTCAGTGTAGCTGGAGGGGCCCAGGAGTGCCTCTGGCCTCAGAGGGCAGATGACCAGGCTGGGACCAGACCCAGCAGGCTCCCTGGGCCCAAGTGGGTGGGGGAAACGCTAGGTGTGTTCCCCCCAATTCTCCTTTCCTGTAGGGCCCTCCCCATTTTCCTCTCTTCCTCCCCTCCACCCCATGCTCCTAGGACCCATGTGGCTTAAAGGGGCTCCTGAGGGCAGAAGACCAGGCCCAGGAGCCCAGTAGGCTCCCTGGGGCTCAAGTGGGCAGGGGAAATACCTGCCATGCTTTCCCTGATCGTCTAGTCCCAGTGTGTCCCCCTCCCATCCACCTCTCCTTCTCTTTCCCCCTCCTTCCTCCCTCCTATGCCCCTAAGACCCACGTGGCCGGAGGGGGCCTTGGAGGGTGGAGGACCAGGTCCAAGAGCCCAGCAGGCTCCCTGGGGCCCAGTTGGGCAGGGGAAACACTAGGCTCGTAACCCCCCATCCTCTGATCATGGAGGGGCCCTCCCTGTCCGCCTCCTTCTTCTCCCCCAACATGCCCTTCGGACCAGCGCAGCCAGAGGGGACCCCAGAAAGCGGAGGACCCGGTCTGGGACCCTGTCAGAATTCCTGGAGCCTGAATGGGCAGGGGAAACACTAGCTGCGCTCCCCCCAAACCTCCAAGCCCCCGAGGGTCCCTCCAGGCATGGGTATCCCTCCCTTCACACAGCCACCCCTCAGCGGTGCCGGTTCCATCCAGCCTCTACTTCTCTTCCCCGCTCTTTCCCCCCATGTCCTACCCGGTCGCTTGGGGGTTCCTCCTGTCTCCTTGGGTGTCGAGGTCCCCCACCAGTGTCTGCTAGGTGCCCTAGTTTTGGGGAGATGCGAACTCTGCCTCCTCCCACTCTGCCATCTCGACTCTGCTCCCCCAACCCCTTTTAATGGTTTTGATACTATATCAAATTTATCTCCAGAGAAGCTGCACTATTTACAATTCCACCAATAATATAAAAGAAATTCTTTTCATTATGTCTTTAACAACACCATATTTTCATGTGTGTTTGTGTGTGTAAGTAGATACATATTTAAAATATATATGTATGTAAATATATTGATATATATTTGCCAGTCTGATGAGCCTGTGTGTTATCTCTTTTTTATTAAAGTATAGTTCATTTACAATATTGTATTGGTTTCAAGTGTACAACATAGTGACTTAATATTTTTATAGATTATATTCCATTTAAAATTATTATAAAATATTGGCTATATTTCCTGTGCTGTACAGTATATCCTTGTATCTTATACATTTTATACATGGCAGTTTGTACCTCTTTATTCCTTAATCCTAACTTGTCCCTCCCCTTCCCCCATTCCTCTTCCCACTGGTAACCACTAGTTTGTTCTCTATATCCGCCAGTCTGTTTCTGTTTTGTCATATATATTCGTTTGTTTTATTGTTTTAGATTCCACATATAAGTGATAACATATACAGTATTTGTCTTTCTCTGTTTGACTTATTTCACTAAGCATAATACCCTGCAGGTTCATCCACATTATTGCAAATGGCAAAATTTCATTATTTTTTATGTCTGAGTAATGTTCCATTGTATATATTATATATCCACATCTTCTTTATCCATTCATTTGTTGATGGACACTTAGTTTGCATCCATATCTTGGCTATTGTAAATAATGCTGCTGTGAACATTGGGGTGCATGTATCTTTTTGAATTAGTGATTTCATTTTCTTCAGATATGTATTCAGGAGTAGAATTGCTAGGTATATGGTAGTTCTATTTTAGTTTTTTGAGGAGTCTCCATATTGTTTTCTGTAATGGCCGTACCAGTTTACATTCCCACCAACAGTATACTAGGGTCCCCTTTACTCCACACCCTTGCCAACACTTGTTATTTGTGGTATTTTTGATGATAGCCATTCTGACAAGAGTGAGGTGATATCTCATTGGAATTTTGATTTGCATTTCCCTGATGATTAGTGACATTGAGTATCTTTTCATGTGCATTTTGGCCATGTATATATGTCTTCTTTGGAAAAATTGTCTATTCAGGTCTTCTACACATTTTCTAATCAGATTATTTGTTTTTCATGATGTAGATTTGTATGAGCTATTTATATATTTTGGATATTAACCCCTTATGGGTCATATCATTTGCAAATATTTTCTCCCATTCAGTGGGTTGTCTCTTTGTTTTGTTGATGATTTCCTTTGCTGTGCAAAAGCTTTTAAGTTTAATTAGGTACCATTTGTTTATTTTTGCTTTTTTTTTCTTTGCCTGAGGACTAACGCAAAAAAATATTGATATGGCTTATGTCAGAGTATCTGCCTCTGTTTTCTTCTAGGAGGTTTTATGATTTTTTAGTCTACATTTAGGTCTTTAATCCATTTTGAATTTATTTTTATATATTTGATGTGGGAAAATGTTCTAATTTGATTATTTTACTTGCAGCTGTCCAGTTTTCCCAGCACCACTTATTGAAGAGACTGTCTTTTCCCCATGGTATATTCTTGCCTTTTTTGTCATAGATTAATTGACTGTATGTTTATGGGTATATTTCTGGGCTCTCTGTTCTGTTCCATTGATCTATGTGTCTGTTTTCATACCAATACCATACTGTTTTGATGACTATAGCTTTGTAGTATAGCCTGAAGTCAGGGAGCATAATACCTCCAGCTTTGTTCTTTTTTCTTAAGATTGCTTAGGTTATTTGGGGTCTTTTGTGGTTCCATATAAATTTTAGGATTATTTTTTCTGGTTGTGAAAAATGTCATGAGTATTTTGATAGGGATTGCATTAAATTTGTAGATTGCTTTGGGTAGTATGGACTTTTAAAAAGTATTAATTTATCTAATCCATGAACGTGGGATATCTTTCCACTTCTTTGTATCATCTTCACTTTCCTTCATCAGTGTTTTATTGTTTTCAGAGTATGGGTTTTTTACCTCCTTGGTTAAAGTTTATTCCTAGGTATCTTATTATTTTTGAAGGGGTTTTAAATGGGATTGTTTTCTTGATTTCTCTTTGTGATAGTTTGTTAGTAGTGTTTAGAAAAGCAACAGATTTCTGTACATTATTCTTGTATCCTGCAGCTTTACTTAATTCATTTATTAGTTCTAAAACTTTTTTTGGTGGAGTCTTTAGATTTTGTATGTGTAGTATCATGTCATTTGCAAATAGTGGCACTTTCACTTCTCTTTTGATTTTGATATGTTTTATTTCTTTATCTTATCTGATTGCTGTGGCTAGGGCTCCCAATACTATGCTAAATAGAAGTAGAGAGAGTGGACACGCTTATCTTATTCTTGATCTTAGAGGAAATGCTTTCAGCTTTTCACTGTTGTGAAAATGTAATGTTAGCGGTGTGTTTGTCATGTATGGCCTTTATTATGTTGAGATATGCTCCCTCTATACCAACTTTGATGAGAGTTTTTACCATGAATGGATGTTGAATTTTGTCAAATGCCTTTTCTGCATCAATTGAGATTATCATGTGATTTTCATCCTCCCTCTTACTAATGTGGTGTATCATGTTGATTCATTTATGGATATAGAACCATCCTTGCATCCCTAGAGTAAATCCTACTTGATCAGGGTGTATGATTCTCTTTATATATTGTTGAATTTGGTTGCTAATATTTTGTTGAGGATTTTTGCACCTATATTAATCAGAGATTATTGGCCTGTAATTTTTCTTTTTTTTGTAGTGTCTTTGTCTGGTTTTGGTATCAGGCTGCTGGTGGCCTCATAGAATGAATTTAGGAGTGTTCCTTTCTCTTCCGTTTTTTTGAATAGTTTGAGAAGGATAGACAGTTCTTCTTTATATGTTTGTTAGATTTCCCTTGTGAAGCCATCAGTCTTGGACTTCTGTTTGCTCTGAGTTTTTTGATTACTAATTCAATTACACTACTAGTGATCAGTCTGTTCAGAATGTCTTTTTCTTCCTGATTCAGTGTTGGAAGATTATATGTTTCTAGAAATTTATCCATTTCTTCTAGTTGTCTAATTTGGTGGCATATAACTGTTTCTGTATTCTCTTACGATATTTTGTATCTCTGGGATAGCGGTTTTAATTTGTCCTCTTTCATTTCTTATTTTATTTGGGTCCTGTCTGTCTTTTTCTCAATGAACCTGACTAAAACCTCAGAAGTTTTATCTTTTCAAAAAAAAAAAATAGCTCTTGGTTTCATGGATCTTTTCCATTTATTTGTCTCTATTTTATTTAACTCTTCTCTGATCTTTATTATTTCCTTCCTTCTATTGACTTTTGGCTTTGTTCTTTTTAAAATTCCTTTAAATGGTAGGTAGGGTTGTTTATTTGAGACTTTTCTGTTTTCTTGAGGTAGGCCTTTATTGCTATAAACTTACATCTGAGAACTGCTTTTGCTGCGTCCCATTAAGTTTTATAAAGTTTTGTTTTTATTTTCATTTGTCGCGAGGTATTTTCTAATTTCCTTTTTGATTTCTTCATTGACTCATTGGTTTCTTAGTAGCATGTTTAGTTTCCACGTGTTAGTGTTTTTCCCATTTTTTCCTCCTGTAATTGATTTCTAGTTTCATACTGTTGTGGTTGGAAAACAATGCTTTATATAATTTCTGTCCTCTTAAATTTGTTGAGACTTGGTTTGTGCATGTCATCTATCCTGGAGAGCATTCCATGTGCATTTCAAAAGAATGTGTATTCTGCTGATTTTGGATATTAAGTTCAACTGGTTTAATCTGTCATTTAAGACCACTGTTATTGATTTTCTATGTGGGTGATCTGTCCATTGATGTAAGTGGGGTTTTAAAGTCCTGTACCATTATTGCGTTAATGTCAGTTTCTCCCCTTTTTTCTTAGTATTTGTTTTATATAGTTAGGTACTTGTATAATAGGTGCATATATGTTAATGAATATTCTATTCTATTCTTGTATTGACCTTTTCATCATTATATAATACCTTTCTTTGTATTTTGTTATAGTGTTTTATAGTCTACTTTGTCTGATATGAGTATTGCTACCCCAGCTTTCTTATTGTTTCCATTTGTATGAAATATCTTTTTCCATCCCCTTACTTTCAGTGTGTATGTGTCCTTAGTTCTGAAGTCTCTTGTAAACAGTATATTGTTTTTTTTAATCCAGTTTTTCACCCTGCGTCTCTTGATTGGAGCATTGTCTATTAACGTTTAAAGTGAAACTGATAGTCATTTGAGTTTAAACACGTTGTGAAAGATCTACATTTTTTACTCCCCTTCCATGTTTTGTGATTTTTACATCTTCATGTTTTTCCTTTAACTGTTTATTGTAGTTACAGTGGTTTTTGTTTTTTTAAAATAATTTTTGTGTTTTCATCTTCATGCTAGGTTATTTAAGTGGTTGAGACACAGCCTTTACTATATATTTGCCTTTACTAGTGGGATTTTTACATTCCTATAATGTCTTACTTCTTGTTGTAGCCTTCTTTTCCACTTAGAGAAAACCCTTTAATACTTCATGTAGGTTCAGTTTACTGTTGATTAATTCTTTTAGTTTTTGCTTGTCTGAGAAGTTCTTTATCTCTACAATTCTGAGTGATAATCTTGCTGGGTAGAATATCCTAGGTTCTAGGTTTTCCCCCATCAGCCCTTTAAATATGTCATGCCACTCCCTTCTGGTGTATACATTTTGTGCAGAAAAATCAGCCTTATGGGGTTCCCTTGTATGTGATTCTTTGTTTTTCTCTTGCTGCCTTTAAAATTCTCTGTCTCTAACTTCTGCCATTTTAATTATGAAATGTCTTGGTGTGGATCTCTTTGCATTCATTTTGTTTGGAACTCTCTGTGATTCATGTACTTGGAAATCTGTTTCCCTCTTCAGCTTCAGGAGATTTTCAGCCACAATTTCATCAAATATATTTTCTACTCCTTTTTCTCTCCCTTATCCTTCTGGGACCTCTGTAATGCAAATGTTAGAACACTTGATGTTGTCCCAGTGGCTCCTTAAACTATCCTCATTTTTTAAAAATTGTTTTTCTTTTTGCTGTTCTGATTGGGTGATTTCCATTATTCTGTCTTCCAGATTGCTTATGTGTTCTGTATCACCTAGCCTGCTGTTATTTCCTTCTAGTGTGTTTTTTATTTCAGTTATTGTATTCTTCAGCTCTAATTGGTTCTTTTTTATATTTTCTAGTTCCTTGTTAAAATTCTAACTGTGTTCATCTATTCTTTTCCCAAGTTCAGTTGGCATTCTTTTCACCTACGCACTGAACTGTTTGTCTGGTACTTTATTTATTTTGTTTCTTTACAGGTTTTCTCAGGGTTTTTTCTTGTTCTTTGATTTGAAACAAACTCGTGTCTTCTCATTTTATTTAACTTTCTCTGTCTCTGTGAAATTAAATGACACAGTTACCTATCCCAGTCTTGAAAGTATGTCCTTGTGTGGGGGTGTCCCTATGCATCTGTGTGTGCTCAGTGGCTTTGGTAGGAGAACTGGATCTGAAGTGAGCATGGTCATGTCTTCCCTTCGGGTTTGCTGGCAGCTACCACCAGCCTCTGCTTCTTCTAAGTGCACATACCTCCTTTAGCAACAACACCTTTGCCATATTGGGGAGCAGTGCCAGAGCAAGAGGGGCCAGAGTGAGTACCCCGCATTGACTGGAGCAGGTGCTGGGATGGTCCTGGCATGCTTATCAGAGCCCCAGGTTGCTGCTAAACCACTGCCTCCATGTGCACCAGCAGTGGCCGTCCTCCCTCTGTTCAGAGGCGGGGCCAGATCTGAGCTTGCTCTGTCCTCTCCGTTTGAACTCTTCTTGGCAATGGCATGCTTCCTCTAATGAAGGGAAGTTCCTTTATTTATTTTTTAAATTTAATTTTATATTGGAGTATAGTTGATTTAGTGTTGTGTTAGTTTCAGGTGTACAGCTAAGTGATTCAGTTATACATATACATATATCCATTCTTTTTCAGATTCTTTTCTCGTATAGATTATTACAGAATATTGAGTAGAGTTCCCTGTGCTATACAGTAGGTCCTTGTTGATTATCTATTTTATATATAGTAGTGTGTATATGTTAATCCCAAACTCATAATTTATCCCTCCCCACCATGTTTCCCCTTTGGTAATCATAAATTTGATTTTTACATCTGTGAGTCTCTTTCTGTTTTATACAGAAGTTCATTTGTATCATTTTTTTTTTAGATTCCACATATAAGTGATGTCATATGATATTTATCTTTCTCTTACTAACTCACTTAGTATGATAATCTCAAGGTCCATTCATGTTGCTGCAAATGGCATTATTGCATTATTTTCCATGGCTGAATAATATTCCATTGTGTATATGTACCACATCTTTATCCACTCATCTGTCGATGGACATTTAGGTTGCTTCCATGTCTTGGCTATTGTAAATAGTGCTGCAGTGAACCCTGGGGTGCATGCATCTTCAAATTATGGTTTTCTCCAGATATATGCCCAGGAGTGGGATTGCTGGATCATATGGTGGTCCCTTTAATTTTTAAAATCTATTCTTGAACTAGCTTCAAGTGGTTTTCCTTATGGTAGCTTTATAATATATACCTACATATGATGGACAAATGTATTTTCATTACAGTTCTCTTATAAAAATGTTTTGCTTGTTTTCAACAGATTTTTTCTTTTAGATTGGTTTTAGAATTATTTTGTTTAGGTTACAAAAAGAAAATACTGGTATTATTGTTGGAATTTCTTTATTCCTGTAAGGTAACTTGGGAGGAATTGGCATCACTGCAAGTAGTCTTTCCATTCAGGGGTAGCTTCCCACTTCTTCAAATTTTCTTTTTATTTTCTTCAGTAACGTTTTAGTTGTATTTATTTTTTATTTTAAAGTGAGATGAGAAGCCCTTGGAGTTGCCATTGGAGTTGGTTAAACAAGACTTTGAGCCCTGGAGGAAGTCACAATATAGAATAGCTTGTGATAAACTAGTAACAAATTCTATTCAGATTATAAAATGTAGGATGGTAAAACTTGGAAATGTTTTTATAAAAAATGGTTGCTGAAGTGGCAGTTCTGAATTGATCTAATCAAATTTATAAGAACACCCTTTTTTCAAAAAAGTGTCTCTGGGTTTTAAATGACACCCTTGGGATCATGAGGGGAGGGTAAACAGGTTGTGTTTAATCTAGATCTCTGTGATGTGGATGCAGGTATCATCTGTCATTCTACTTGACCCCAAAAGGGACATAGTGAAGCACCAAGATTTGGGTGGTGTGTGCATGCCAGATTCTAATGACCAAACTATCATTACTTTTGTAACCTCACAATTCCTTTCAAGCTACTAATAATGCTTTTTTATTTAGAATGATTTTTTTTTCTTATTTTAGTCACTTGCAAAAGCAGTTTGGTTCATGAGGTTTAAACAACTGAAATGCTGGCCCTTGGTTTGTCAGTTATTGGCAGCTCAGTTACAGAATGCAGTATAGCTGCCCAGGTTTAGAAGAAACAAGTGGAATAGGAAAAAAGAGAAGGGTGTGTGGGTAGTTTCTTGGTTTCCTGATGTTTCCACTAAGTAGTATAAAATGCTCTGAAAGTGGCATGGACTTTTGGGAAGGATCGTTTCCTTTGACTGCCTTTAATCCTGAGCAGCAGTCTCAGTTTCCTACCTACCCTGGCACACATGCCTATTTTCCACTTTTGGAATGTGTTGAGGAAGGCAACAGATGAGTGTCAACACTGTTGAGGTTAGGCTCTAATGAGAGGCTGCTTAGCTGAGGGTGAATCAGTTTATGGTGTGTATAGCAGCGGTCCCTAACCTTTTTGGCACCAGGGACCGGTTTTGTGGAAGACAGTTTTTCCTCGGACCCTGCTGGGGATGGCGGGGGATGGTTCAGTCAGTAATGCAAGCGATGGGGAGTGGCAGATGAAGCTTCCCTTGTTAACCCTCCACTCACCTCCTGTTGTGCGGCTCGGTTCCTAACAGGCCACAGCCCGGTATCGGTCCACGGCCCGGGGGTTGGGGACCCTTGGTGTACAGCACACGATGTTAGCATTTCATAGTAGGTAACACTGTGGAAGTCAAGTTGTGAGACTTTATTGAACAGGTGGTTAAGGATAAGACCTTCTTTTGTATATTCTGCCCCACCTTGTGACTGGCCTGGTTCCATTTTTCACCTTCATGTTAGAATATAGCTCCTTGAAGGAATGCCCCTCCATATCCCACTCCCCTCCACATTATGATTGTATCACATTACCTCTTAAGTGTTTGTACCAATTTTGTTACAGTTGGCAGAGTATGAAAGTTCCAGTTGTTCTACATACTTGCCAGTATGTGGTCTTACCAGTGTTTTTATTTTTATCCATTCTCTTAGGCATATAAGGGCATTTGGTTGTGGTTTTAATTTATACTTCCCTGATTACTGATGGCCATTTGGGTATGTTCTCTTCTGAGTACCCATTCAAACCTATTTATTTTTTTATTGGATTGTCTTTTTCCTCTTGGTTTGCAAGAGTTGTGCATATTTTTTGGTTAGAAGTTCTTTGTTATATGTGTTGTAGAGGTCTTCTTCCATTCTGTGGCTTGCCTTTTTGCTCTTTTAATGGGGTCCTTAATGAGCAGGAATGACTAATTTTAATATAGTTCTATTTATTAATCTTTTCCTTTACTGAATTTGCTTTTTGGGTCCTGTTTTTTAAAAGAAATCTCTGCCTATCCTAAATTAATGAAAATGTTCTTATAGATGTTTTCTTTTAGAAGCTTATTTTTGCCTTTTACATTTAGACTTGTAATTCATCTGGAGTTGATTTTTATGTGTGGTATGAGATAGGGTCAAGTTTTTTGTTTGTTTTGTTTTATTTTTCTCATGGTTATCCATTTGACTTTCAATCATTTATTAAATTCCCAGACCAGGGCTCGAACCCGTGTCCCCTGCATTAGCAGGCAGATTCTCAACCACTGCGCCACCAGGGAAGCCCCAGCAGTGCCATTTTTGTCATAAATCAAGTACTCCTATATGTATGTGTAGATCTGTTTCTGAACTCTCTATTCTGTTCCACTGGTCTATTTGTCTCTCCTTGCTTCATTACTACTCCTTTATTTACTGTAAATTAAAAAAAAAATCTTGATAATCTGGTAGTGTAGGTTCTCGAACTTCGTTGTTTTCAAGGTTATTGTGGCTATTCTTGGATATATATTTACAATCAGGTTATCAGTTTCCACAAAGAATTGTGCCACGATTATAATTGAGATTATGTTGAATTTAAAGATTAAACTGGAGAGAATGAACATTTCTACAGCATGAAGTCTTCAAATCTATGAACATAGAATATCACTCTATTTATTGAACTTGTCTTTAATGTCTCAGTACTTTTTTCTAGTTCTTTTTGTTGTTGTCTTTTACATTTTTCATTATATAGTCTCTAGGTACTTAAACCTCCGTGATTGTGGTGTAAATGCTATGTTTTAAAATTTTTATTCATTGTTTTTCAATATTCTGAATTTCGTTTTCTTGTGTATTGTTCTGGTTCAGATCTCTTGCACACTGTTGAAAGGTGTGATGCTAGTGGGCATCCGTGAATCATTCCCATTCTTACAGGTAGAGGTCAGTGTTTAAACCAAAAGTGATGTTATTATAGATTTTCTGTAGCTATGCTTTATGAGGCTAAGGAAATTTTTTCCTGTTCTTTTAAAGAAATTATCTTTTAGTAATTATAATTGATATTGAGGTTTATTAACTACTTCTTCTTCATAGGTTGAAATAGCCATAGAAATTGTCTTCTTTATTCTGTTAATGTTGTGCATTACGTTGATTAATATTTGAATGCTATATATTGTTCCTTTTCGTTTACTTCTGGATGTACTGTGCTAATGTTTTAGGAATTTTATGTCTGTGCTCAAGAGGAAAATGCGTATGATTTTTTTTCTTGTAATGTTAATGTGTTTTGATATCAAAACACATTAACATTATCTGGCTTCGTAAAAGCCTGCCAGATATAGCAAATAAAAATCCCATGAATACTTATTACTAAAAATATTTATTTTTTTATCTGAAATTCAAATTTAATTTCATGTACTATATTTTATCAGGCAACACTACTCACAAGTAAGTTCAGAAATGTTGCCTCTCTTTTTCTGGAAGAATTTGTGTAAGATTGGTGTTTTTTTCCTTAAATGTTTGGTAGAATTTATCAGTGAAGCTACTATCTATGCTTGGAATTTTGTTAGATTTAGACCTAAATATTTCATTTTGAGGGTGCTAATATAACTGATATTATGTTTTTAATTTCAAATTTGAATTGTTCATTGCTGGTATATAGGAAAGAGATTAATTTTTATATATTGACCTTGTATCCTATAAAGATACTAAATTCTTATTTATTATATATTCTATTCTTTTTAACCTGATTATGATAGAGGTTAAGCATTGTACCCCTGATTTTTTAAAACCTAATATAAATGAAGAGTTTTACCTTTTTCCAGAAAAAGCAAGGGCATTAGAACAACACAGCATCCATTTATTGCTTCTTATGTTTTATGTATTTCATTATATACTTTAATTCTATGTATATTTAAAGTCTTATAAGACATTATTATTATTGTTTTATCCTGTAATATGCATTTAGATTTACATTCTAATTACTCTTTCTGTTGCTTTTTATTTCTTTCTGTATTTCCTTCCTTCTATCTGGTACCATTTTCTTCTAGTTGAAGAACATCTTTTAGTTTTTGCTTTATTATGGGTCTATTAACAAAAAATTAAATGTTTTCAGAAATGTATTTATTGTCTTATTTTTTTCTAACTTCATTTTTGAAGAGTATTTTTTGCTGGATATAGAATTCTGGATTGGAAAGTTTATCTATTTTTCATTACTTTGAAAACATTTTGTATTCTTTTGGCTTCCATTGTTTCTGGAAAAAAAGCAACTGTTAGATTTAGTTTTGTTCCTGGAAGGTAAATACTCTTTTCTTTTTAGTATCTTTTAAGAGTTTTTTGTCTTTGGTTTTTAGCAATTTAACTAATATGCCTAGGTGTGGCTTTCTTATTATTTATCTTGCCTAGAGTTCGTAGGGTTTCTTTAATATGTGTCTTGATGTCCATCAGTTTTAGGAAATATTAGTACTGTCCCTTTAAATAAAGGTTCTGTCTCATTCTCTTTCTCTTCTAGGTCTGAAATCCAATTACATATGTGTTATACCTTTCGTTGTGTCCCATATGTGTCTTTTACTCATTACTCTATTATTCCATTGTTTTGTCTCTCCATGCTTCATTTGGGTATTTTCTTCTGATTTACCTTTTATTCACTAATTATCTCTTTAGTTGTGTCTATCCTGATGTTAAACCCATCTACAAAGTTCTTAATTTCAGTTACAGTAAGTCCCCTACATAGGAACCTTCAAGTTGTGAACTTTCAAAGATGTGAACGTCTGTTCGCATGTCTAGTCACTTAAGTTATTAGTTCATGTGTCTGGCGTACATTGTCACATGCTTGCATCCTCTACAAGTGGTTGTGCTTTTGTGTACTTTACTGTACAGTACTATCTAGAGTACAGTAGTACAGTATCTTTATTTCAAGCCCAGGACGTCTGGAAGCAAGCGTAAAAGCAGTGGTGATGTAGCTGGTACTACTAAGAAGTGCCAAGCGATAACGATGGAAACAAAAGTGAAAATAATTGAGACAGTGGAGCAAGACGAAAAGATGGTACATGTCGCTTGTTCTTATAACATGACTCATTCAACCATCGGCACGATTCTAAAGAACGAGAACAGAATCATAGAACATGTGAAGTCTGCTGTGCCTGTGATGTCAACAATAATATCGAAGAAGCGTGGAAAAGTGATGGGGGAGATGGAGAAACTTCTCAGTGTGTGGATGCAGGATCAGCATCAGCATCGGGTCCCACTCAGCTTAATGCTGACTCTAGAGAAAGCCAAAAGCCTTTATGAAGACTTGAAGAAGAAACATGGCAAAGAATCAGAGGGCGCATCTTTTAATGCAAGCCATGGCTGGTTTCAGCGGTTCAAGGCTAGAGCTAACCTTCACAATGTAAAAATACAGATACGGTAGCTGCCCGGGAATTTCCTGAAACACTTCCAGAAATTATTGATGAAAGCGTGTATTTACCTGAGCAGGTTTTTAATGTGGATGAGACAGGACTGTACTGGAAGAGGATGCCAGATCGAAGTTACATCAGTAAGGAGGAAGAGTTGATGCCAGGATATAAAGCAACAAAGGATAGGCTAACTCTGTTGTTTGGTTGCAGTGCTTCCGGTGATATGAAGCTGAAGCCTTTCTTAGTTTATCATTCAGAGAACCCAAGAGCCTTTAAAAACATAGCCAAGGGCTCTCTTGCTGTTGTGTGGAAGAGTAACTCCAAAGCCTGGGTTACATAGGCCATTTTCCAGAACTGGCTTTTCCACCACTTTATCCCGAAGGTAGAGAAATATTGCTTGGAGAAGGATGTCTCATTCAACCTTCTTTTGCTGCCTGACAGTACTTCTCCTCTGTAGTGCTTAGTTCAGTGTATGGTTGTGCTCATCATTCGCCAGTTTTCTAACTGTCTCCTTCTCCATTCTAAGTTACAGGGCTGACTCACATAAGCTCCATTCCCCAAGCTCTCTTGCTGTCTGGCTCTCAGCTATCATCCAACGACAGGCAGTGTCAAGAGATTGGAGAGTGAGAAGCTAAGCTATTCTCCCCTTTTCTCCCTATTTCTGTAGAGTCTCCAGTGATTCCATTTCTTTTGTGCCTCCAGCTCTTTTCAGAGTGCCATCTCATGCTGGACAGTCTCTCCTTCATGATCCCCATTCCTGTTAGGTAGCCTTGGCTTAATGGACTTTGTTAATATATTCCTTTGCTTGGTATCGCCACCCTAGTTGGGGTAATAGGGACTTCGTGTTCTTGAAGTCCTTGCTAATTGCTAGGTTGCCTCCCATAAGCTTTAAAAAAAATTGAAGTGAAATTCACATAACATATGATTAACTATTTAAAAGTGCAGTTCAGTGGCCTTTAGTGTATTGCCAATTGCCAGTGTTGTGCAACTGTCAGCTCTCTTTAGTTTCAAAACTTTTTCATCACCCCATAAAACACCCTGTATCCATTAAGCAATTCCTCCCCATTTCTTAGTCCACCTTCCTTTATCCTCTAGTAGCCTTTAACCTGCTTTCTGTCTTTGTGAATTTGCCTGTTGTAGATATATCATACAAAAAGAATTATATAACATGTAGCCTTTTGTGTCTGGCTTCTTTCACTTAATGTAGTGTTTTCAACCTTTTTAATTTTTCCAACACTCTTGAAAGAAGTTTTCCTTATTGAAGTCCCTCTATTGATCTATCGGTATTGGCTCCTTTTCTGTACTGGACACTGACTGATGAAATATTTATTTATATGTTTATTTTCTTGTTTATTATTTATAAGTTTTTAGGAATTCAAGCTTCATGAGGACAGAGACCATTACTGTTGTACTGTTTTTTTGGTATGAGAGAAATTTTAATACAGTGCTGAGGAACATCACAAATTACAGGATTATTAGCAATCTTATCAAAATGAGGAGCTATTAACCTTTATAGTAAATTGGTCTATAATGAGTAATTACTAATTGTTTTAACCTGCTTTTGATAAGAAGCCTCTACTAAAAACAGTAGACTATCAATTAACCAACATAAGAATCTGCCAATATAAGTAATTTTTAAGTTTATATATTACTGGCATTTCAAAAAGTAAACTACTCTCGGAGAATGTTTATTTTAATCTTTCCTCCCTTCTATTTCTTTATCGTTTCTTTCCTTTACAGGAATCTTTTTGTGTGTGTGTGTATTTTTAAATTGTGGTTAAAAAAAGACACAATATGAAATTTACCATCCTAACCATTTAAAAGTGTACAGTTTCAATAGTGTTAAACATATTCACATTGTTGTGAAACAGATCTCCAGAACTTTTTTGCCTTGCAAAACTGAAACTTTATATTGTTTAAACAATAAGTTCTCTATTCACCCCTGCACCCAACCCTTGGTAACTACCACTCCACTTTCTGGTTTCTGTGAATTTGACTACTTTAGATACCTCACATAGTGGCATCATACAGTATTTGTCTTTTTGTGACTGGCTTATTTCAGTTAGCATAATGGCCTCCCCGTTGCAGCCTGTGACAGGATTTCCTTTCTTGTTAAGGCTGAATAATATTCCATTCATTGTAGGTTTATAACAAATTTTCTTTATTTATTCATCAATAGTCATTTGGGTTGCTTCCACCTCTTGGCTATTGTGAAGAATGCTGCTATAAACATGGGTGTACAAATATCTTTTTTAAGACTCTACTTTCAATTCTTTGTCTCTCATTTCCTCTCATATCTTTTCTTTTACATGCTGTGATTGAGACGAGTGTTCATTAAAACTCTGTCTTCAGGCATTATTGGTAAAGTGCTTTATTATCTGAAGTTCTTTTTAACCAAAAAAAATTTAAAAAGAACTTTTCATATGAAAGAGTTACACAGTTCTTAAATATCTATACAAAAACGGTCTACAGCAATACCCTTTGTTGTCTGCGTCTTTTTTCTGTCTTTATATTTGGATATCTGATAAATAAGTTTACTGTGGTAGATGTGATATGAGTTTAGTCACTAATAATAGGCTTGGAGCAAACCACTCCACCTTTCTGGAATCTATTTTTGTTGCCAGTGGCTGAAGGAAACATGTTTCATTAGAGAAGTTTGACAATCTTCTAGTTTTCATAGTTGCTAATATGCTTTTTTCTTTCACTATTGCTAGAAACTCTACAAATTTACAATCCCGGAAATGATTGGGGCAGTAGAGTAATGTGCTAATTCTTAGAAATGAGTCTTTTATATAAGTAACTGTATGTTTATTGCAGGAAGAGAGTTGTCCTGAAACAGGAAAAGGGGCAGTTATAAGATGTATGTGGTGCCATTAAGGGCGTTATTAAGGATCTGAGAGGTAGGAGAATGATAGAAGTATATAAAAAGAAATGAAGATGGCTGCAAATGTAAGAGAAAATAGTGCTGTCGGTAGAAAACCAATTTTCAGATAGTAAGAGAATATACTGGAGGTGCTCCAATTATCCCTTCTCTTTTTTTCTTCTTGTGTACAGCAGTAGATAATCAAGGGAATGTCTTTTGCTAAACCTTAATTTGCTTTCTGTTTTTTTAATTTTTCAACATTTTATTATGAAAATGTTTGAACATACAGAAAATTTAAAAGAATTTTACAGTGAACACCTATATACCTGCCACCTAGATTCTACTATTAACATTTTAAAATTGTTTACATTTTTTGTTGGAGTATAATTGATTTACAGTGTTGTGTTAGTTTCAGGTGTACAGCAAAGCGATTCAGTTATACATATTCATGTGTCTATTCTTTTTCAAAGTCTTTTCCCATTTAGGTTATTACAGAATATTGAGCAGAGTCCTCTGTGCTACAGTAGGTCCTTTTTGGTTATCTATTAATTTGCTTTCTATGTCTCGTCATGCCCAGTGTTAAGATGGCACCATGTGGGAAAGTAGACAGAAAATGTGGCAGGAGGTCCTTTAGAGAGGGTTTGAGAGCAAATGTTAATCAAGTGATTTTTGCTATCTCAGTGCTTTAATGTGAGACTTGAGAAGTCATAAAATTGTTAGCGTAATTAAAAAAAAGAACTAGAGGAAAAGATGACTGAATTTTTTATCTTTTAATATGTGGCAAAAATAGGGGAGATGGTGGCTACTTTTTTCAGCATGCTCAAGGAGCATAATTGGTCATTTTGCAGTTTATGTTATTTGTATTTTCAGACTGTGGTTAAATGTTCAGGTATGCTGTTTTCAGGTATGCTGTGTTGCTGTTGTGACTAACATCTGTGTACCAGTTGGCAGATAAGGTGTGTTTATATATTTTGTCATCTTTTTGTATTGTTAAAAGGATAGATTGTGCATGAAACAAAATTATTTGTTTTGGTGTTTTATATGGATTGTAGTTCAACAAACATCACAGAAATTCTTAAGGCCTGTACAAGTGTATTTGAATGTTTCATGGAATCATTTATAGCAATTCCACATTCCTGTAGAGAATTGTACTCTACACTCTTATTGATTAAGAAAAATCTTGGGTTATTACAGTTAAATCAATTCAGGATTATTAATTGCAGCTACTTATTCTGTATGGCCAGTATGTTTTCAGATGTTGAATAATTTTGCTATATTTTATGTATTTAGTTGGGAAGAGACAGCATTTGCCTTAGCTCAGTCTATTGGGCTAGATATATTGATTTTCAGAGTTCTAATTATTAGAATTTATTTAAAAAATATTTTTAAACCACTGCAACCCCATCCCAACCAAGTGTAATAGTTCCAACCTTGCAAAAATATACCATATGATTAATTTGTGAAAGTCAAATAAACATCACTTTTACCCCTTAAGCTCCAATACTTGGTATTATTTTGTTTTGAGGACTTCTTAGGTAAGCCATTAAATCACATCAGGGAGAGTGTAGATTTCCCTGTTAAAATTTGAAACCAAGAGAATATCACTGATTCTTGGCATTCGTCAAATTAGTTTGGGAATCAGTGATTCTTAAACTTCAGTGAACTAAAAATCACCTGGGGAGCTTGATACAGAGACCTGCCTCACCTCCAGCCAAGTTTGCAGTTTTTATGAGCTTCTCTCAACATCTGGTTAGAACACTAAAGAGAATACCCCGGAGATGAAGGGTGTTGGTTCATTGTGTCATTCAGTCTGCAGTTGCCGTAGTCCAAATCCCTACTTTTTGAGGTTCTGTTTCTCTTATTCACATATCCATCTCAGTACCTTACCCCTACTTCCTCTCTCAGTGTCATACTTATCAAAATGATCCCCTCTTGATACAGATCCCTATGAAAAAATGGCTTTAAGGAAAGGACTTGATAAAATAGTGGCTTTTAGAGATGACTGTGAGAACATGGTGGCACTATAATATTTGACATGGTGCCTAAAGACCTGATTTACAGCTCCATTCTAATATTTACTGTAAGAGCATGGCTAATTGGTTAAATTAACTGCTTTAATCCTCAGGTAATCATAATTATTTCACAAGGTTATTAAGATTAAACAAAATTACATATGGAAAGTTCCTAGCAATGTGCTTGTCAAATTGAATCCAATTTGATATTGAGTCCTGGATATGAAAAAGCATTCCAGTTACTGTTGCTGTATAATAAACTGCTCCAAAACTTAGTGGCATAAAATAAGCACCATATTATGTTCACAGATTCCATGGATCAGAAATTTAAAAAGATTATGTTAGGAATAGCATGTCTGCTCCATGATGTCCAGAGCTTCAGCTGGGATGAGTCAAATGGTTTAGTGTGACTCATATGGTTGGGAGCTGGAATATCTGAGGCTAGACTGCTTCCAAGATGGTTTCATCACTCATGTGTCTGGAACCTGTGCTGGGATGACTACAAGGCTGAGCTCAGCTAGGACAGTAAACTGAATCGTCTCTACATGACCTCTCCACGTGGTTTGCACTTTTCTCACAGCCTGGGGCTACGTTCTGAAAGGGAGTTTCCCAAGAGTGAGCTTTTAAGGAAACCATAGAAGCTCTATAGCCTTTTATTACCTAGTCTGAGAAGTCACGTAGTGTACTACTGCTGTACTTTGTTGGTCAAAGCAGTCACAAGCCTATGTAGATTTAAGAGCCCACTTTTTGATGGGAGTATTATCCAAGAATTTGTGGCTAGTTTTAAAAACTTACAAAGAGTCATTGGAGATTTTACATCTAGTCCAGCTTTAGTTCCTGTCCTGTTATCCTGTTAATTTAAGTGGATTTAACTTTATTGATATATATATATATATATATATATATGTATGTTTGTTTATTGTTGTTGTGGTTAATTTCCCTGAAGAATCCCATAGGGATATATCAGTAGACTTTATGAAGTAAGCACCTTCATAGGTGCAAAGGTCAAAGGTTATGGAATCTTAGGTCTGGAAAACACCCTAGAGATCTGTGATTGTTAATATTATGTGTCAGCTTGGCTGGGCCACAGTGCCTAGATATTTGATCAAACATTACTCTGGATGTTTCTGTGAGAATGTTTTTGGTTGAGATTTATATTTAAATTGGTGAACATAGTAAAGCAGATTGCTCTCTATAATGTTGATAGGCTTCATCCAATCAGTTGAAGGCCTCTCCTGAGCAAGGGGAGGTCTGTAGTAGATGGCCTTCATACTTGAACTGCAACACTGGCTTTTCCCTAGGTCTCCAGCCTGCTGGTCCACCCTGCAGATTTTAGACTTGCCAGCCTCCATAATTGCATGAGCCAGTTCCTTAAAATTAATTTCTTTCTTCCTATCTCTCTCTCTCTCTCTCTCTCTCTCTCTCTCTCTCTATCCTATTAATTCTCTTTCTCTGGAGAACTCTGAGTAACACAAGATCATTTAGCCCAACCCCTTTGTTTTTACAGATTTGGTAACATAAAGGCTCGTAGAGAGAAAGAAATTGGCCAAGGTCAAAGATCAAGTTATTGAGAAAGCCATGACATGAACCCATCTCTTGATTTCCAATTCAACACTCTTATTAACCTGACATAATACCTTGCACAGAGCTATAAAACCAAATGGAAAAGCTCACCCTCTCCTACTTCAAATAAAAAATAAGCATATTGAGTACTTTCCATATATCAGGTCCTGTCCTAAGTAGTTTGTATCCTTCTTTCTCATTAATTTTCACAACAGCCCTAGGAAATAAGTATTATTATTAGAATGTCTTTCATTTTGCATATTTGGAGGGCAAATGACTTGCCTAAGATGACACATACAGTCAACAATAGACCTGTTATCTGAATTTAGGTCTCTAAATCTGGAATTGGGATTAATTACTATGCTGCATTCTCTGTATAAATTTCTTTTATACCTGTCCCTTATTGATATTAAGCAATGAAGAAGAGATTTAGATTTAGTGAACTTTTGATTCTCATCAGCCTGGAGCCTTTTCCCTTCATTGGTTATTTATAAGCCCTTATCTTTTGTTAATACTGATTATTTCCTGAATGAAAATGTCTGGGCTGTTGTCTGACCATTACTACCTAAGACATTCCCAGAGTGGACACATTACCATGAAATTATGTGCCGTGGTCACATGTACATTCTCTGCTGCCACTAACTATTATTATCCCTCCTCCACCTTCCTGTTTCTCTTGCCTTCTGTCCCTTCCTGTAGTACCAGTGGAAAGGGGCTAGGGGGAGACGGTAGTGGTGTGGAGAAGAGTTTTTCATCTAGGTGGAAGTAAGCAGAGCATTAAGATGCATATTACTTTCAGTTACATAAAGTTACGAAGGGAGCTTACTTGTTAGTTTATAGGACTAAAAAAGGAAAAAATATAACCAACTCAATGATTTGTACTCCTTTAGCACTTTGATTTCTGAGTACTAATATTTAAAGTGTGCAAATAAGATGGTAATCAGTCAGTAGAGGATCAACAATTAGGAATTGGGATTGGAAAGACCCTGGATTTTAGTAGTGCTTTCCTTGTACAAATTGGTCAGATTTACTGAGCTTGAGGTAATTGTCTTGCAGATCTGTTGTATAATAGATTGAAGACAATTTTGTTTGGTCATTCTTTAGTATATTTGGAGCACTGGATACACAGCTTTCCTATCTTCTAGAAAATCAATCAGCTCTAAGTGCTATGATGAATGCAAAGAAGTAATACATTGTTCTTGCCTATGGGAGCTTAGACTCTAATTGAGGATACAAAACACATAGCTGGGAGAAAAAGGATTAACATTATAAGGCAAAATATAATATGTGCTAAGTGAACGCCCATAAAATAACTGTCTTCAAAAAGATTTTGGCAATAAAAATTGAGAGAGTGTGAGAATGATTGAGAATGCCCAGGGTATGGGCTAGAGACTTGCATTGGGCCTCATGGCTATTGACTGAAGTGGATGAGCTTAGCTTCTTTTAAAATAAATCATGAGGGTTTATTGTATATGTCTGAGTATGAGATGATTCTTATATTCCCAATGATAAGATAATAAAAATATTTTAAAATTTATTTATTTATTTATGGCTGCGTTGGGTCTTCATTGCTGCACGTGGGCTTTCTCTAGTTGTAGCAAGCAGGGGCTACTCTTCATCGTGTTGTGTGGGCTTCTCATTGCGGTGGCTTCTCTTGTTGCAGAGCATGGGCTCCAGGTGCATGGGCTTCAGTAGTTGCAGCACACGGGCTCAGTAGTTGTGGCTCATGGGCTTAGTTGCTCTGCGGTATGTGGGATTTTCGGGACCAGCGCTTGAACCCGTGTCCCCTGCATTGGCAGGCAGATTCTTAACCACTGTGCCACCAGGGAAGTCCCAATAAAAATATTTTGGTTAGCCTGAATATATAAACTTTTTAAAGCTTGTATATGAAAGTCATTAAGTTTAGCTTGTTAAGTTATACATACATATTTTAAGTTAGATAATATAAACTATTACTTTAGAAATATTGCTTTTTAAAAATACTCATTTAGTGAAACGTTATTCAAACCTTTCACATGCATTTTAAATGTTCGTGTCTTCCTCATTACTGGAAATAGTCTCTCAGTTTTCCAGAGTATGTGATCTTAATTTTTGCTTAAGTGATTTGAGATAGAGTGCTTAAACAATCTGGATATGGTACTTTTTCTGGGAATTTTAATCTCAAGCCACAAGAACTTATTTGCTATTCATGATCTTTACAATGAAACCCTTTCAGGTAATCTTTAATGGGCTTATTTATAATGACATCTAAAGTTTTAATTGTGAGCTAATACCTGCCCCCCCTGCTAAATAAATATGAAATCTGTTGAATTTCTGCCATTCTTTTTAACTGACTCTATTTGGTAACCTGTTTTCAGTGTCCAAAACTAGTATTGTCTGAAGTTGTTTTAGGTTCTGTGTCTTTTCTAAACAGTTTTTTGTTCTTCAAAAATAAAATACTGTAAAGACTCAACTATAGGGCAGTTTCCTCTTTTCTTTGGGATAGTTTTGGGAAAAGAATTTTGCCCTATATTCAGTGTCATCATCTAAAATTGATCAAAGTATTACAAGTGAGCTAGTGAGTAAGGTGAAGGAAGTGGTTGAAGTGGAATGGAGAGTCTAGTACCATGCTGTTCAATACAGAAGCTACTAACCCCATGAAGGTATTTAAGTTTAAAAGAATAATTTAATAATTATGTTAATTATTAAATTATAATTCAATCCTTGGTCACACTGGCCATGCTTCAAGTGATCAGTAGCTCTGTAGGGCTAGATCATGGCTGCAATATCATACAGTGCTGATACAGAATATTTCCATCACTGCAGAAAGTTCTGTTGGGTAGCACTAGTCTAGAAGATGTTCTATAGCCTCATCAACTCAGCTGTCACCTTCCCTTCCTCCACATAGACACAGATCAGATGTGGGTTGATTTCTCAGTTCCTAAAATAGACTTAGTGACCCAAGGAACTATAGTAAATATTAGTATTGCTAGTGTATTATAGAGATTTGTATTGTGTTGATCTGATACTCAAAGTACACCCTTTCCTCTATTTTGTTGTCAAGATATAGACCCCAACTTGCTTTATGATGAAAAGAGCAGGACTTTTTGGACTCAGAGAGGCCTGAGTTTGAATGCTACTGTGTGTGATTTTGGATCAATCTCTTAATTTTCCAGAATGTCATTTTCCTCATCTGTTAACATGCTTGCTTCATAGAGTGAGGATTAAATGAGATAGGTAATGATGTGTAATTACCTTACATAATGCCTTGCACATGTCAGATGCTCCCTTTCCTTTTCATTCCTCTTAATGTCCCAAAAGACATCTAATAATGCAGATTTATTCACTTAACACTTTCACTCAGAAATTCACCAGAAAATATTTATTGAGCGTTTACTATATACAAAGTTCTCTTCTCAGTGCTAGGAAAAGAACAGTTAACCAAAACAGATAAGACTCCCTGCCATGACGGAGCTTATATTTTCATAATGGGGGACAGACAGTAAATAATATAAGTAAGTAACATTATATAATGTATCAGAAAATGATAATGCTAAGGAAAAAAAATAAAACAGGGAAGAAGGATATGAAGTATGTTGGGTGGTGGTCTGCAATTTTTTAGAAAAGGTGGACAGGTGACAGATAAAGACTTGGAGGAAGGGAATTAGCAAGTGAGCCATGTATCTGGGGGCAAGAACGTTTCAGGCAGGGGGAATAGTGACCACAAAAATCCTTACGTGAGAAATCGGGCCTGACATTTTTCCAGGAACATCAGGGAGACAAGTATGGCTCAGGAAAGGAGGAGGAGGAGAAGTTAGAAAGATTAGGGGAATGAGGGAGGGAATAAGGAATCTTAAGGATGTTGTCTTTTTATACTAGAGAAAATATCAGTGGAAGATTTTGAGTAGAGCATTGACATGATCTAATAACTTCACTATTAAATAAGAATACACTGAAGGTGAGCAAGGGCAAAGCCAGGAAATCAACTAGGAGGCTGTTATAATAATGGAGGAGAGAGAAGATGGAGACTTGGACCAGAGTGATAGCAGTGAAATGTGATCAGAATCTGAATGTGTTTTAACATTTCAGCAATCAGAATTAGTTAATGAGTGGGGAAAGAGGGAATAGTGAGAGAAAGAGACAGTCAAGGATTAACTGTGAGGTTTTTGGTTGGACCAACTGGAAGAATGGAGTTGCCATTTATTAAGCTAGTGACACTTTTTATATTCTTCTTAGTGCTATATTCTTATTTCTCCTCCTGGTTTCCCAAGGTTTGGGCTGTCTTGCCCATTTGTTATCTGCAATATCTAGCACAATTCTTTGCACAGAGTAACTGCAATCTACTTAAATGAATTAAACTGATTTTTAGATGAACATCAGTCTCAAAATAGAGGTAACTGTATTCAGGACTGCTGGTAACCAGGAAGAGTGTTTTCCATATGTTGCTGCTTATAGTATAAAGCATATCTGGTTTGTTGGCTTTGCTCAACCAACTAAAAGTCTTCCCTTGAATGCTGCAGGATGTCTACCTCCATAAAGCCTTCAAATGGCTAACCTTCAAACATTTCTGTTTCTTTTGTGTTTTAGCTTGCCAGTTGAATCTAGAAAAGGCAGATTAGTGGATTTCTCCCTTCCTCTTCCCACAGCTATTGGATAGAGCAGAAGACAGTTATTTTGTTATAGTTTTTTGTAATAGGTGGAAGAGAGAGAGGTTGTGTAGGCCTTTATGTGATGCTGACCAGAGTCTTAAGTACCATCCTAAGGAAGTACTTGCCTAAGGAAGAGTAAAGAATCCAGGGAAAGAAAGTAAGTGACTGTACCAGAAGCTACCTTTCTTGCATTTTGGTTTTAGTAAATGAGATCTCTTGGTTGTCAGTTCGTTTTGATCTTAGCTATGTGGTTCTCCCAGTTTGCTATTTGTTTTTTCATCTGTAGATATTTATTTGACAAGGGTGAGGCTCTCAGGTACCATTAGTAGTCTTAGGATCTGTCTCGTATTCCTTTGTCTTTAATTTGGTTTGCACCAGTATTGATTCTGCATGTTGGGCTATTTTGATAGTGATATATGCTTGGAAAGATTCAGTGAACTTTTTTTTGCACTAGACTAAAAACAAATTGTGGAATGGTTATATTTCTTAAATTGTTTTGCTTTCTGTTTTCTTCCCCTGGAAAAAAAAAATCAAATTAGCACTTATTAAAACCAAATATTTGCTATTAGGACCTGTTACAGGATTACCAATTGGAATTCTTTTGTATTGTAAAAGTAAACAGCAAGATTAATAAAAAGAAATTTGAGTTTAGGGTTAGTTGTAGGGGATATTAAACTACTCGCTTCTACTTTAGTCTGATCGTCTTATCTCTAACTGTTAGAGTATGTTGATGATGGTAGACCATTATTTAAATAGTGAAGAGAGAGAGGAAACATCTCCAGAAATAAGTTGTCTACAATTGGTAAGTGTTACGAGTGGAAAATTTTCTATTTTTAAGTAGTGTCCTTTCCTTGCCTTCAAAATTTTGTGATTAAAAACTATTTGTGATTTCAAACAAGGGTAGATCTCAGTATAACAGTTACAATAAAAGCAGCTCACCTTTATTGGGTATGTTACTATGTATCGAACACCATTTAAGCATTTTATATATGTTAACAAGTTTCATAAAAACCCAATGTGCAAGTACTGTTATCACCCTGCATTTTACTGATGAGAGAACTGAGACAGAGAGATGTTAAGTGACTTTCTAAAGATTATGCAACTAGTAAATGATGGGGCTGGGATATACGGCTTTCTGGCTCAAGAGCCCTCACTTAGCATATTTAACAACATGTGAGTGAGTTTATGAAGAATCTATGCCTTTAGACATTAAGTAACTTCCAAAATAATAAAGGGTTCAGGGGGAAATAATGGATTCTGTATGTAATGGCAGACTAACAGACTTTATATGGGTCTCTAAAATGTGTGCTATAAACTCTCTATAGTTGTTCTCAAACTTCGTTGTACATCAGAATCACTTGAGAAGTTTGTGTGTTGTGGGGGAAGATTTCTGGGCCTCATTTCAGACCATCTGAATTTGGATCATTGGGAGCAGGACTTTATATATCTGGATTTCTAGCCCAGCGTGAGGCAGATATTTATGCACCACTAATGTACAGCACATAACAAAACTGATTAAAACAAAAACACCATGTAATGGGGATGGATAATTATGGTGGCTAACATTTGCAGAGTATTTTTCTTGTATTATCTCATTTAATCCTTATAACAGCCATATGAAATAAGTTGGTATTATTACCTTCACTTTGTAGATGGGAAACTAAATCTTAGAGTAGTCAAGTTAACATGACGAAAGTCACACAGGTAATAAATATATAATAGAACCAGGATTTGAAAACAGACTTAAACTACAGAACATAGAAATTCCCTTAATTGACCTAGTTAGATTATAGTAGATCATAGGTCATAGAGAACTAAATACTGAATATGAATTGTTGCTGTAGTTTTTTTCTTTGTTTAAAAACAAAGATATAAAATTAATATATAGGGACTTCCCTGGTGGTCCAATGGTTAGGACTTCATGCTTCCAATGCAGGGGGCCCAGTTTCGATCCCTGGTCTGGGAACTAAGATCCCACATGCCACATGGCCAAAAAATAAATAACTAAATAAAATAAAAATAAAATAAAATTAATATATAAAAATTAGCATTTGCATGCCATCTGCCTTTTATCCATTTTCTATTAATGGCAATAAATTATCATACCTGGTGGATTCTCTAAGGCCAACATTTCAGTATTAACAACTTGGTTGATGCATATATGTAACTGTAACTGAGGTTTGTATTGAAGCTCAGGTGCCCATATATATCTCCTTCTACTTCTCTGATACTTCTGTTTAATATTTTCTCTAATTTTTCCTACATGCTACGTAAATGTTGGCATTCCAAAGGTTCCATCAGTGAAGGCTTTTCTTTGTTCATGCTACTTCTCATTTTGGGTAAACTCAATCCACACCTAAGACTTTTGCAAATACTTTTTAAACACTATTGAGATATAAGACACATAATATATACCATCTTAACCACTTTTAAGTATGCAGTTCAGTAACGTTAAATATGTACACATTGTTGAGAAAACAGATCTCTAGAACTTTTTCATTGTGCAAAACTGAAACTCTGTACCCATTAAACTATAAGCCTCCCTCTGCCCCCCAGCTCTTGGTAAACACCATTCTATGTACTTTCAGTTTCCATGAATTTGATTACTCTAGGTACCTTATATAAGTGGAATCATACAGTATTTGTTATTTTTTGGCTGGCTTATTTCACTTAGCACAGTGTTCTCACAATTTATCCATACAGTAGCCCGTGACAATAGTTCCTTCCTTTTTAAGGCTGCATAATATTCCATTGTTTGTATGTACCACTTTTTTTTTAATCCATTACCATTGCTGGACATTTGGGTTGCTTCTACCTCTTAGTTATTGTGAATAATGTTGCTGTGAACATGAGTATACAAATATCTTTTTTGAGACCCTGATTTCAATTATTTTAGATATATAACTAGAAGTGAGATTGCTGGATCATTTGGTAGTTCTGTTTTTCCCCAAATATGTTTAAAGTGAATGACTCATGACTCCAAACTCTGTATCTCGAACTCACACATTTTAAGATTCTTAACAATCTATTGCACATCTCTGTGTGAATGTCCCATGTGTACTTTAAAATCAACATGCCTAGAACTGGAAGGCTCAAACCTCCCTATCCTCCCCAGCCTGTTCCTTTGCCTATGTTCTATGGCATTTTCATTTATTCACTTGTGTATTCAGTGTATATTAACTCACACCACCTAGGTACTACGCCCTTTTGTTTATGATGAGGGCACATCAGTGAACAAAATAAAGTTATTTGAAACTTATATTCTGGTCAGGGAAGACAGATAACAAACAAGGAGACAGTAGGGTTAAGGAAAGCCTTTCTGAGATGACCGTTGAGTAGAAACCTGACTGAAGTGAGGGAGTGAGGTATGTGGATATCTAAAGTAATAGCATTCCAGACAAAGGGAAGAATAAGTTAAGGAGTTTAATGTGGGAGCATGCTTGGCTTGTGCAGGAAATTGTGAGGAAACCAGAACAACTCAGCGGGGTTAGTAGAAGATGATGTCAGAGAGAGAGAGAGAGAGAGAGAGAGATAGAGAGAGAGAGCTGGAGCCAGAATATGTAGTCTTATAAGGTCAGAATAAGGACTTTGACTTCGATTCTGATGATATGGGAAGGCATAAGAGTATTTTGAGTAGGAAAAGGGTTTTATTTGGCTTGACATTTATAAGCATCATGCTGGCTGCTATGTGAATAGGCAGCAAGTGTGTGGGGCAAGGATGTTTGGAGACTATTGGAATACTACTCCAGAGGAAAGATGATGATTTAGACCAGGGTGGAAGCAGAGAAGGTTGGTGAGATTCTACATTTTGGACATAGAATAAAGAATTCCTCATAGATTGGATGTGGAGTATGTGAGCAAGAAAAGAATTGAGGATGACTACATGATTTTTGACTTGAGCAATGGAATCATTAGAATTGCATGCCATTTTTAATGATTGAGAGGACTGGGGCAGGAGCAGTCACCCAAGTCAGAAGCCTGGACATCATTTCCAGCAGTTTTTCCCTTTTCAACTCACACCTCGCAGTGCTACCCAAATGATTTTCCTAAAAGGCAAATTTGAGTTGCAGCAGTTGCCTCCCCTTTATCTTCAGATTAAGTAAAACTTTTAATGCCTTTATCCTGCCTCACATAATCTAACTCTTACTTAATTTTCCAGCTGGCCTCTCACTGCTTCCTGATGCAAACCATTGCTGAAGCCACACAGAACTACTTTTAGCTTCCTGGGTAGACTAAGTAGATTCATACAGTGCAGTTAAAAAAAAAAATCTCTTCCTGAATGCTCTCAGTCAAATTTCTTTTCCGTAGAAGAGCCTTGTTTTTGTTTTGTTTTGTTTTGTTTGTGGTACGCGGGCCTCTCACTGCTGTGGCCTCTCCCATTGCGGAGCACAGGCTCCGGACACGCAGGCTCAGCAGCCATGGCTCACGGGCCCAGCCGCTCCGTGGCATGTGGGATCTTCCCGGACCGGGGCACGAACCCGTGTCCCCTGCATTGGCAGGCGGACCCTCAACCACTGCGCCACCAGGGAAGCCCCCGAGCCTTGTTTTAATGCTTGATTCAAATATCATCCATTCTTCCCAGCTTTTCTCCGAACATTCACATTACTTCCACTTTTTTGCCTTTAGAGTATCCTATATATTTCTCTATTGAAGTCCATAATAAATGGAGGAAAGAGTCATCAGCTTTGGAGTCACACAGTGGAGTACTTGAGAAAATTTTAGAGAAGAGTATCATAGTGATTAATGTATTTGGAAAATAGGAATTTGAAGGTACATTTAGAAGAATTTAAATATAGTAGATTGTTAGAAATGGTCTGTTACAGATATGAAAAATTAAATAACTATTTATGAAACATGATTTTCCTTTCTGCCCAGAAAGAAAGAGGGGGAAATGGTATTAAGCATCTTTTGGGGGGCCTCATTGGCTTCCAGCCATAATCTCATGGTCTTTCTTTAGTGTGGACACTTAAATCTATTGTTTCTTTGCCCCGTCACATCTGTAGCTGGGGAAATTTTCATCCCAAAATAGATCTTTCTCATAGCTCACTTCATTAACATCATGTTAATGAGGTTTGTGAAATAATAGAGATTTATATTGGTCTGTCCTGGTTCCTGGCACAGAGCTTCTAAAACCCTTGTAATTTCCTAAGTGATAAGAGTAGCATTTTTTTGTTTTAATATTTGGTCTTTGACCCTGGTTCCTGACAAAGAGCTCCCAGATCCCTTGGAACTTCCTGGGTGATAGGTGTGTCTTTTGTTTTAATGAGGAGACTCTTGGGCTTGTGAATAACTTCAGGAAAGGGGCCAGTCAGAAAAGGGCCACCAGAAAGACCAAGCCATGATTAGAAGCTTGGAAATTTCAGTTCCACCTCCTATCCTCTAGGAAGGGGAGGGGGCTGGAGATTGAGTTAATGATCGATCATGCCTACATGTTGAAGCATTTGTAAAAATACCAGTAGTACAGGTTGGGGGAGCTTCTGGGCTGGTGAACACATAGGAGGGTGGCATGCCTGGAGAGAGCATGAAGCTCCGTGCCCCTTCCCACATACCTCGCCCTGTTCATCTCTTCCATCTGGCTGCTCTTGAGTTATATCCTTTTATAATAAGCTGGTAATCTAGTAAGTAAAATGTTTTCCTGAGTTCTGTGAGCCAGTCTAGCAAATTAATCGAATTGAGGAGAGGGTTGTGGAAATCTCCAATTTATAGCTGAAGCACAGGTGACAGCCTGAACTTGCAATTAGCATCTGAAGTAGGAACTGTCTTGTGGGACTGAGCCCTTAACTTGTGGGATCTGATTCTGTCTCTAGGAAGATAGTGTCAGAATTGAGTTAAGTTACAAGGACACCTACCTGGTGTTACAGAATTGCTTGATGTGTGGAAAACCCACACATATGGTGTCAGAAATGAAGTAGAGTTGTAGTAGACTGTGGAGCGTTCTTTCCCCATACAAGGTCAAAGGTGAAAATTCCACAATTCACAGCTGTAAGATGATGGTCTCTTTCAGAATTTCTCATTGACCCAATTTATGGCAAAAACATGAGAGGAGGATGATTCTGTCTTATTCACAACTGTTTTTTCCTCAGTACTTAGAATAGTTCCAGGTTAGTAATTAAATATTTGTTGAATGGATTATAATGGTAGAATGAATGAATGAATGCAGTATTCGAATGCATGAATAAGATGAATGATTGCTGTGTCAGTACAACACAATGAAAAGTCATTGAGAAAAAGGTGGTGTGAGTCAGTTACATTTTCTTGGAGAAAATGATTCAAGTCTGGGTCTTGAGCTCTACTAGTCCACAGTAGGCATTCCTTCCTTTGTGATCCCATACTGTTTCTCATGCTGGATTGAAATTGTTTCTGTAACTGCTCAACCTGAGAGGAATGTGTCTTGTCATCCTTGTATTTCCTCCAGTGTCTAAAACACTGCCTTGATTATGGAGAAGAGAAAGCCTGGGTTTTGTTGGAAGAATTCACTTGATGGCAAGATCAGAGTTGTAAATGCTAAAATACTAGTACTTTGTGGGTTTGACACCTATTATTTAGATACTTTGAAAATACTTGAAATCTGACATACCATAGAGTAATGATTTCAAATTAAACAAAAGTGCACTAATTTAGAAAGCATTTTTCTATACTTTAAATATTTTCAAGAGATAGAAACAATGCTAATATTATAATCATAATTATTCTGGTTCACAGGCTTTCTAAACATGTGGAACATGCGGAGTTGCCTATACTGTTCTATCTGGTAATAATATATATATATATAAATATATATGATTATATATAATGAAAATGTATTTGTCATTTCTATTTTCATAAATTTGAAAATTTAACAGGTTTTCTTTTTCTACTTGTTTATAAATTCTTATATTTGAAATGTATTAAGTGTTTAGTTTCACTGATTTGCAATCAGTAATTAATTTAGAGATTGACCAGCTGAGGAGACTGCTATAAGAATTAAGCTAATGATAATGCTATGACATAATTGTTGAAGACTGGAAAAATGGTGGTCTGTTAGTAACTTAACGTGTATCATATTGAGTTTGTCATGTAACCTCATCTAATCTCGGTTTATCAGTCTTTGAATACAAAGTAGAATTTGGGAGGGAGGATAGGAAGCAGGGTTTATTGGAATGTTGCTGAGAAGCCCACACATTTGAAAGAGCTTGAACAACCAAACCAAGTCTTAGGAAAACCAGTAAACCGAGTTGCTCTGTCAGAAACTTATCATTGAGCACCGTTGTCAGGACACATCTTCAACTAGCTAGTCACTTGTTCAAGAGCCACATTCCCAGGGGAGCCTGATTGGTCTAGATTGAGTCACCGTGATTAATATATTTTCAGTATCACATGGGATGAGGCAGGAGTAGTAGTTCTCCAAAAGAAACACATGATCTGTATCAAAAGGAAAGAGGGAAGTGATGATGGGCTAGTACAAACCACAGATGGGGCACAATAATAGCTAATGGAACAATATATGCATCTGATACTGCATTTTTCTAGTGTTTCATGAAACTGAATTAAACTGGAGTTTTAATGTTATTTTGTTAAATCAACTTTGTCAATGACTAATTTATATACGTATACAGATTTTAATTGTATACAACTCTATGAGTTCTGGTAAGTGTACACATTGTGTATGTATACATTGTGTATCCAGTCCCCCTCCCTTCAAGATTTCCATCATATTAGAAAATTTGTTCTCTTTTCCTGTCAGTAACCCTCAGCGCTGCTGCAGGCAATCATTGATCTGATTTATATTGCCACATTTTGGTAGTTTTGTCTGTTCTAAAACTTCATGTAAATGGAATCATATACTATGCAATCTTTTGTGTCTGGCATTGTTTACTCAACATAATATTTGAGGTTCATCCATATTGTTGCCTGTATCAGAAGTTCATTTTTATTATTGAATAACAGTCCTTTGTGTGAATATGCCACAGTCTTGTTTATTCATTGGTTGATGGATATTTTGGTTGTATCTAGTGTTTTGGTATTATGAATAAAGTGGCTATGAATATTTGTATACTAGTCTTTGGTGGACATACGTTTTTATTTCTCTTGGGTAAATTCCTCAGAGTGGGATTGTGGTACTATATGTTAAGTGTTTGTTTAACTTTATATAAAACTGTCAAACTGTTTCCAAAGTAGTGGTGCCATTTTACATTCCCATCAGCAATGTGTGAGAGTTCTAGTCCTCCAAATCCTCACCATCATTTGGTGGTGCTAGTCTTTTTAATTTCAGCCATTTTAGTGTGTTTGAAGCAGATCTCTTTGTGGTTCTCTTTTTAAAAATTAACTTTATTGATAATAAAATGAACCCATTTTAAGTGTACAATTTGATGAGTTTCGACAGATGTAAGTACCTACATTACTACCACCACCACAGTCATTATCCCTAAATTTCCCTATTGTCCCTTGCATATCATTCCCCACTAATCCTAAGGAATCCTCTATCTGCCTTCTTTAACTAGAGATTAAAATGGTCTTTCCTAGAGTTTCACATACCCGAAATCATATAGTATTTTCTCGTGTCTGACTTCATTCATTTAGCATAATGTTTTTGAGATGTACCCATGTAGTTGAATGTATCTGTAGTATGTTCCTTTTTATTGCTGAGTAGAGTTCCATTGCACCCAGACACTGTGGTACACCCAAAACAACATTTACCTGTTGTTGGGCATTTGGGCTGCTTCTAGCTATTGAGTATTGTGATTAAAGCTGCCATGAATATTAGTATACGAGTCTTTGGGAAATACGTTGTTATTTCTTTTAGATAAATACTTAAAAGTAATATTGCTAGGTTATATGTTTACCTTTATATATAAAACAGTTTTGAAAGTGATTGTACAATATATGAGACTTCCTGTTGTTCAGTGTTATTGCCAAAACTTGTATCATCCTATTTCATTTTAGCCATTTTAATAGGTATGTGGTGGTCTCTTATCATGGTTTTAATTTGCATTTCTATGATGACTATTTAATGTGAACAGCTTTTTGTATGCTTATTGGCTATTCATATATCTTTTTTTGAGAAGTTTCTGTTCAAATCTTTTGCCCATTTTCTTACTGACTTGTTTGTCATCTTATTGAGTTATAAGAATTCTTTTTATATTCTGAATATAAATCCCTTCTTGGACATTTATACATAGCAAATACTTTTCCCAGTCCGTGACTTACCTTTTCATTTTCTTAGAGGTGTCTTTCAAAGAGCAAATTTTGAAATTCATCATTTTTTTCTTTCATCTTTTGCCTACCCATTGTTGTCACGATTTCCCCCTGTGTTTTCTTGGTGTCCTCATTTGTAAAATGAGGGGGTAATATGAGAGTTAAATGATCTAATATGAGTAAAGCACCTAGAGAATCATAGCACCTAGTAAAAACTATATAATGTTAGCTACCTTTATTGTTACTACAGCTCCTTTACTCAGAAGTTATCATTGAAATTTTTGGATGCTGTCTGTATATCCCTGTCTCATCTCCCTCCCCTCTCAAGAAATCTCATTGGCATTTTCTTCAGGGGTCATTTGTTTAAAAATATAAAAAGACCAAAGCCAAGATTTTCTATATGCGTAGGGGATGATTTATATTAGATGCTGTAGTTTTCAAATTTTATTTATTTATTTAGGATGCTGTAGTTTTATAATCTACCAGTTTGCCATTTCCCTTCCCCCAAAAGGTCTGAAGCCCACCATGAGTGTCATGGTTTTCTCCTTCTGTTAAGGCTGAAGATAAGAATATTTCTTACAGCCACCTCTGACCTTGACTTCCTCTATACTTTAAACATACCTCACATGTCTTCCAGTGGACTCTGAGAAATGACGATTCAGAGGGTGTTGTCAAGTTTTGCTAAAGAGAACTTAGAGGCTGGGATTCTAATTGTGGTAAATTAACTGATTAAAAATGTCATGGACATAATTAGCATAAAAGCAATAATAGTTATACCAAAATGGATTTTCATAC
The DNA here is from genome assembly GCF_003031525.2 of Neophocaena asiaeorientalis asiaeorientalis. NCBI lineage: Eukaryota > Metazoa > Chordata > Mammalia > Artiodactyla > Phocoenidae > Neophocaena > Neophocaena asiaeorientalis. The sequence continues at coordinate 3,386,509 of NW_020172632.1, read as the reverse complement.
TACCATAAACTAGGTCAAGGCAAGATACTGTTTTTTAAATATGTTGCAGTCTGCTGAAGATCCACGGTAGTGTGTTTGAGTCGGTCCCAGAAATAGAAATATTGTGTTTATTCTCTGGTTCTTTGGCCAGATGTTTAATCATGCCCTATTATTATATTCCTGTTTATAGAATGAGAGATATAATATCTTCCTAGCCAAAAAAGAAAAACAAAAACAAATTAGCAATGGGATTATTTACATTTAGCAAATGATACGTGGTTCTTATGTGATCAGTATCATTTCTAGTCTATAATCTAGGTTTTTCTAAATCTAATCTCTTTTCTAAAGGTATCCCCTCTATCTGTGCTCTCCTGAGCCCTAGATCAGGTACGAGGCATACCCAAAGTCTAGCATGGTGCCTGGCAATGAATAGGCCTTTGGTAAGTTTGTTGAACCAAACTTTTAATTTTACCCTTTATTTCTTGAGTCTTTATTGTTTCCCTTTCCATGAATTCTCTTTGAACTCAAGAAATCACTATTCTTTAAAAAAAAAAAAAAAAGGCAAACAAAAACTTATCGTAGCCATTCTTCTTGCAGGTCCTATCTTTATACTTTTCATATTGTTTCAAGGATCAGTTTTACTTACTTTCTTATTTCCCTTGTATTTCTTAGCCTTTTATGATACAGTTTTTGCTAAAACTGTTTTCAAATATGTCTAACAGTCTCTTCTTAGGCCTCATTATATTAGACTATTTTCACATTTTTTATTTTGTCTAATCCCTCCTTATAGTACTTTCATTGCCTCTCTGTGACATATTCCTGGTCCTTCCCCTCCTATCTAACCCTTCCATTTTTTTTTTTTTTTAATTTTTTTTTAAAAAAATTAATTAATTAATTTATTTATGGCTGTGTTGGGTCTTCATTTCTGTGCAAGGACTTTCTCTAGTTGTGACAAGCGGAGGCCACTCTTCATCGCACGCGCAGGCTCAGTAATTGTGGCTCATGGGCCCAGTTGCTCCGCGGCATGTGGGATCTTCCCAGACCAGGGCTCAAACCCGTGTCCCCTGCATTGGCAGGCAGATTCTCAACCACTGTGCCACCAGGGAAGCCCTAACCCTTCCATTTTTGTTGTTTTGTTTTGCTTTTAGCTTTCTCTTCTCTTTTTTTTACATATATGAATTCCCCAAGATTCTTTGTCTCACTTTTCTTCACCAGAGAGTAAAGGAGGGAGGGAATTAAAGTATTCCTAGGGCTTCAAATAAGCAGGTGTTTTACTTAATCTAGCTCTGATTTTTAAAATTACTTTTTTGTCTCCTTTTGGATATTACCTGAACTTCTCATAGTAAAATTAATTGTTGAATGGATTTTTTTCCATGCTAGAAGACATGCTATGTTATGTCCGTTAGTATATCTGGTACATAGTTGGCGATTACAGTCATTCCTCGGTATCCATGAGGGATCTCTTCCAGGTGCCCCTGGGGAAACCAAAATCCACAGATGCTCAAGCTCAAGTCTCCGAGTGGTTCTGCATCTTCGGATTTAGCTAACTGTGGATTGTGTAGTACTGTCAAATGTATTTATTGAAAACAACAACAACAAACCGAGTATTAGTGGACCTGTGTGCGGTTCAAACCTGTGTAGTTCAAGGGTCAAAAGGGTCAACTGCAGTACATATTTGTGAAGTGAACAAATGATATCCTACTATTACCTCAAAGTTAACATTGTTCAAAGTTGAATTCATCTGAAATTTTCCTTTGCTTCTACATCTACCCATTATTCAGTGTCCATATCAAATGCTGTCCCTTTTCTGAAACTTTCTTTAATCCTCACAGTCAAAAAGCACTCTCCCTATCCTATATTTCTTTAGCAAATCATACTTTTATTGTATCTTCATTCTGAATTACATTTTACTTATTTATGTACAGAGTTTATTATGTACATAAGGTTGAGGTCAGGGATTAACATTCTATCCAAAAGCAAATACATTATTTAAAATAATATAAGATCTTAGAAGAGGAAAAGGGTTGAAAGTGAAGGCGTGGGGACTTCCCTGGTGGTCCAGTGGGTAAGACTATGTGCTCCCAATGCGGGGGGGCCCGGGTTCGAGCCCTGGTCGGGGAACTAGATCCTGCATGCATGCCACAACTAAGAGTGCACGTGCTGCAACTAAGGAGTCCACAACTAAGAGTCTGCATGCCGCAACTAAGACATGGCACAGCCTAAATAAATAAATAAATATTTAAAAAAGAAAGTGGAGGTGTGTCATGGTACCTTCTGAATAGTATTGCGCCCTTCCCCATCTTGCTACTTTTCATTTACCCTTCAGTCTTAGTTGAGACATTATTTCATCCAGGAAGCTTTCTGTGAGCCTTAAGCGAGTCTTCACTGTGCTGCTTTTCTTTGTACTCCTCTAGCATCACTCATTTAGCAAATGATTATTGAGTGCCTTTTATGTGCTGGCATTGTGCCAGGCAGCGGGAATAAAGTGGTGAACAAAATTGTTATCATCTCTTCCATCATGGAGCCTACAGTCTAGTGAGAAAGACAGACATAAAACAAATAATCACCAAATAAGTAATTATCAATTGCTATGAAGAAAAAGTACAGGGTTCTTTGTGAGAGTAAACCTATTGGGGGGGGTGTTGATCGGAGAAGAATTTTTGGAAAAAGTGTATCTAACAAAAACATCAATTATGATGATTGAGATTCAGCCAGACAAAGAATAGGGAAAAGGGCATTCCATGTAGATATAGTATCTTAAAAGGCCCTAAGAAATAAAAAAAAAACTTGATGCCTTTAAGGAACAAAAAGGCAGGGCCATTTTGGCTGAAAATGTAGTATTTACTCATACAGATGAGAAAACTGAGGCTCAGGGAGGGTCAATGAGTATAGAATATATACTAAGGTCATCAAAGTAATAAATGGGAGAATCTAGATTCAAATTTTGGACTTTATAAATTCTTAGTGTTCTTTCCATTATACCTTGGCATTCCCTAGTGAAAATTTGAACAAAATCTTTCCAAACTCTGGTGTTTTGTTTCTTTTCCAACATCATAGAATATTCTCTGACCATTTTCTATTTTTTAACAAAGAAGATATTTGTATGTGGAACCATTGCTGTCAACAGAAAAGGGATAATTGACCTGGCACCAGGCAGGGATGCTTCTATTGAATTTGTGGCTTTGAAAACTGATTTTAGCATTTCCTTGACTCTAAGGATTTATGAGCCTCCAGAGTTGTCAGGGTTCTATGGTATCCACTGTCTTTAATAATCTGTGGATTTCTTTGATTTTTGCCAGTGGAGCGTTAAAACTTTCAAAATTCATAGCAAGTGTCTTACACTCTATGTTGTTTCCATTCAACAGTATAACTTTGTAAACTTGACCTACCTCTGGCATATATTTAAGTTAATGTTTCACGAAATACACAAACTCCTTTTTGCAGTTGATCTCCACACAGCTGATAAAACATCCAAGTGTTAGCTTCCCCCCTCCTCCCATTTTGATGTGGATGGGAAGGGGGAGGGAAGAAGTTGTTATGATGCAAAGGCAAAGTTGGAAGAGTCATTTTTTTCCTCCAGAGAATCTTCTCTATTACCCTGTAATGACATACCCACAATCCAGGATGTAACAGCCTGTTTGCTTAGTAGCCTTCAAAAATGTCCAAATCATGGCAAATGTGTTTACCTATGTTCTAGGTAATTGGTGACTTGTTAGCTTAGTGACCAATTTCAGGAATGTTTTATATAAGGAGACTCCCCCAGGGATGCTCCTGCTCCTTTTTTAACCTGATGTAATTGTCCTGTGTTTATCAAAGACCTTTTGATACATTTTTTTCCTTCTAAGTATTCTTTTCTTTAAGAATAATGATTGTAACACAACACAATGAATTTAATTCCTGAGCTAATTTAAAAATTCTTATTGGCATTTTTCATTTGTGATTTTATATCTTGCTCCTCTCAATCTGAGGAAGAAAATAATGTTAAAAGATTACTTTAAGGTACTGATTTTACTTGTTTTAACACCCTTAAACATTGGTTTTGTGGGTGTTTTGCTTGAATGAGGACTGTGGAATTAAGCTTTTTATGACTCAAGGTTTGGGGATATTAGATGCCAAATGTATGTTTTTTAAATTATCTAAAACACAGTTTTATTATAGAGAGGGAGAAAAACATTTAATGGAGAATATTTTTTATCACTAAGGAAACACTTATTATTTTGTTTAAATTTTCAGAGTATACTTATTTTCCTTTACAGTGTTTTCCACCCCACTCCACTCCACCCCTGAGCATTTTTCTGTTTCTTTAAATGTCTTCTCTGTTTTTTGTTTGCAGGCAGCTATCAATGGTGTAATACCCCAGGAAAATGGCATTCTGAGAAGGTATGTTGTAAGGTACTTAGTAGTAAAATGAGAATTTAGCAAAGCAAAAAAGACAGTTGTTAATTTTTTTGGTTTTACTTTTTGATAGAGCACTTTGTGATGATATTTGATGTATAAGTTCATTAATACAGTTATTCTTCTTTCAGACATTTTTATTAGTCATATTAATTTCCTAAAGTCTCCAGTGTCTAACTGTATAATGTTATTTCAGATTGGGTGATATCACTTTTAAATGTGATTTTATTTTATTTTTAAGGAAACTTTTCAAGGTCATCTTCTAATCCATAAGATGGAAGGAACTGAATCCTTTAAACTGTTAGTAGTGAGAAAATGAGACATGCCTCAGTAACTCCAGAGCATGGTTATCATCTAACTATACAGGCTTTTATCTCCAACCTTACTAATTCTTTTTTTTTCTCCCTTTGGTTTCTAAATTAAATTTATGTTAATTTGCAACAATTTGAGTAAGTCCTTAATAATGAAACTTCCCAGAGCACTGAGCTGTTTTACCTGAAGTATACAGTGTTAACATGTGGAATAGTCTTCCTGGTTTTGTGTCATTGCCAGAAGGTAAAATTGGAAGATGATGCCAAGAGAACTATAGTAGTTACAAAATAATTCCTTAAATTAAAAATAAATTCATAACTTTTCTTAAAATTGGAGACTGGTTCTGGATTAAAAGAGCACATTATAAAGTCATAGGAGGTAAAAACCATTCTCCCTTACAAGTGTTTTTTAATTACTTGATATG
>NW_020172632.1:3340943-3381371 GCF_003031525.2 Neophocaena asiaeorientalis asiaeorientalis | reverse complement strand
TTTGGTTGGAATTTTGGTGGCTGGGATTTCTAAGTCACTGAAGCATGATCTGCTAAGTGCAGATGAGGCAAACAGAAACAGCAGACTACGAATGAGGTTGTTTTGGAAAGGACGAAAAGTGCTGTTGCAAAAACATCAAAAAATTTACCATGAACTGCAAAATGTGCTGTACTGTATAGGAAACAGTGTATATTTAGAAAGGAAGAAAAATTCTCTTTGGTACCTATACCACCCTTAGTGATTAATGGTTTTTAGGTGAAAGCAATGATAAACAGACCTGTTCTCCACTTTTTCTTTTTTGAAAACTGCCAGAATTTCATCCAGAGTAAATGTGGCTGATTTCCAGAGTCTGTACCAAATAATTTTTCTGTGTTGGTTTGTTCGGGTTTCTTTTTTTTTTTTGGTTCAGAAACATTCAATCCTATTGAAGCCCTTGTCTAGAAAGCAAACCAGATGATTACAGAAACTTCCTTCAAGATTATTTTTTTCCTTGGTTTAGAAGGTTTTAGACTGCTAAATATGGCTCCAGTTTTATTCTTGAGTAAATGTTATTCCACTTTTTGTGCCAAAATTTTTGCTTGCTAAACCCTTGTGGATTCAGCTGCTACGTTCTGAGTACATAATTGGATATATCTTACAATTAATAGTATTTGCTATGGGTGAACTGTAGAAATTCCCTCATCCCTGGAAACATCCCATTTCTCCTGTCACAGAAGATACTTTCTGGTTAATATATTTTATAGCTAGAGATGCAGTACGGAATTGATTTCTAATAAGGTTACTATGATATTTGGGGTTTAACTTTCATCAGAGTGGGTTTTTGTTTGTTTTGTTTGCTTGTTAAAGGAATGAATCATATGTCCACAAAAGAAAGTAATAGTTTTCAACTTTTTCCTTCCTAACTTTGTTCTTTAGTTTTGAAATCACTGTGGATTTGACAGAACTGAAAATTACTCTTGTATGTCTACTGACCAGAGGAAAGGAAAGAGGGCTCTTTGTACTTTCTCATAGATTTAACACTGAAAGTGGAAGACACAATGCTAGGAATGGTATATGTAGGCAGTTTAAAAGGATCTTTGTTTTGTGTGTTTGATATTTGTGGTAAGTTGATTATAGTATGTGAAAACAGCTAACTCTTAATTTGTCAGTTTATACCTTAGCAGAGAAAAGAGCTACCAAAAAGAGGTGTTTTTTTTTTAATATGAATTATTTTTGGAGGGAGAAGAACCTAATCTCTGCACTTTATAGCTTTTCTTGAAATCAGATGTTTATGTGAATTCAAAAGTGGGAATTTGTTTTTTTAACATGCCCATAAGTTCAAGGCAAAGAAACTAACTTTTTAAAATACTTAAGGCACTGTGCTAGGTATTTGATATAGTTTTCTTTATTAATGCCCATTAAAACCCTTAAGAAATAAATGCTCATATTTCATAGATGAGGAAATTCAAGATTAGAGAATTTATAGATTCACTGAAGGCCACAAATATAGTAGTTGGTGAAGTCTGGATTTTCTCATTTTAAAAACCATGCTCTTTCTTTTATATCACTCTGTCCTCTTCAAGGTCAGTAACCCAGGCATGTCACAACTTTTAAGATTTTTTCCTTTGGGTAAAGAAGTTGAAATTTAATATGCGTATGTAACATCTCTTCCACAGCTTTGTTTTAACAGTTATTATTTGTAATAAGCAAGTAAAGGCATTTTACAGGTAGAGAGAACAAGGCATGAAGTGACTTGGCTCAGATGATACAGCATGATGTTGATGAGTCAGTAAGCAAGTCTTCCGTCTCATCTTCGAAGGCTTATTTCACTAGACAATACATTGCTAATATAGCATATTTATAAAGTGTAAAAATATGCAGTCATAATCTAAACCATTCATTTAGTCATAAACAAACATCAAGTATGTACATGTATATTTACTACATCTTGTTGTAATATTTTATTTATTCAGGATATTGTCCAGAGCCTTTTAAAAAATTATTTTTGGAGAAAGCTGTTGTTAGAAAGGAGCACTAATGAATTACTTGTATTAGTAGAGAGTAGATGCTATGTTTTATAAAAATTTTATGAATTAATAGTGTAATTTTACTCATTGACTAAGTGGGTGGTATTTATCAACTCATTTATTTTGTGATCCAGACAGATATACTGTATATTTGTCTATTGTTTAATTCATTGAGGAAACCTAGCGAAGACAGGTTTGTTTTCAAATCTTGAGCATTATTATAATAGCTTTCAGAATATATAAGTGCTGAGGTTTTCTGATTTAGAAAATGTCCATTTTGGCCAGTTAGTCTTTATTTATTGTCTTTTCAGATACCCGTTTAAAAAATCTGATCTTTTTCTAGAGACAAATTTATCTTTAAGACACATGTTTTTTGCACCTAGAGGTTTTACCATGGGATGGACTTTTAAAAATTGAAATAAACAAGTGCAGGGTTTCTGTTTACTTTGCTTTGTTCACTGTCTTCCAAGAATCTGTGTGGTTTGTAGAGGAAAGTTGAGCAAGGATAAAAACGCTCCTTTAGTTGAAGTTTAGATCTAAAATACATTTCTCCATAGAGTTTGCCTTACCACCCAGTGTCTTTTTTTTTTCTTTCCTTTAAATTATTAACTTAAAAAGAATAGTGAGAAGGTCAAATTATAGGATGGTAGTCTTCATAGATGAAAAATCTTAAAAAGTTTTTTTTGAGTTAATAGTTTTGGATGCCTTTGCACTCTTTGGATATCACTGAACATTAGTCACAACTGACAAGATCATTCATTAACTGGTAATCTCTTTTCTCTCTCTCTCTTTTTTTTTTTGATTGCTAGTAAAAAAAACTAATGTAAATTCATTATTTTTGCTGATCTTGAAATAGAGTAATTATAGCTAATAAGAAAAATTTCAAGAGATAGCTTTAAAAAAAATCCTCTTTCTGGCTAAGAAACATACCAAAGAGTGTGCTCTGATTAGAAATATTAAACTATCCTCTAGAGTTAGGGTTTGGTAAAGGGAAAAAAAGCACCACACTAGCACCTCTTTCACAAAAGATGGGATTTCATATAGGGAATGAGTTACACAGATATGTAGTAGGTTGAAAGAGCAATAATGACTGCAGGAAACAACTGGACCATCAGGCCCACATGGGGGTGGGTTCTGCTGGTTGATGAGGAAGGGAGCCTAGGGCAGGAGGAGACTTAAAGCTGAGAAGGGTGGGCAGAGCCGGGACTGTATGGGGCAGATCCATGGTACCCACTCCAGGAAGCCTGCTCTAGGGCAGACCTGCCCAGAAGAGGCCTCTATTGACCATCAAAGGGCACAAGGTTACTCCTGGTACTGGAGGAAAAAAGGAAAGAGCTTGGGAGAGGTTGAAGTTAGCAGAACTTTGGAGCTCAGAGGAAGGGCCTTAGGAACTTGGCCCCAGACACATGAGAAAGAAGTCCTGCTCAGCTGATACTGGTATTTCTGACAGGATGCAGAGGCTTTTTTCGAAGTATTGAAAGAAAATAGAAGCTAACTTCAGTGGTTGATGCTGAAACAAAGTGGGTGTCATTGTTACGGTGTTGTTACTGCTAGGGTAATGTTGATAGGATCAGTGTGTAAACTGTAAGAATAGAATCTTGTCTGTGTCTGTGTGCGTACACGTGTGCTGTTACTGTCCTTGTTTCTGTTACTGATCATAAAGCCATGGTTGATATTTACCAGTTTCTTCCACTATTTATTCTATATTCCCTCTGCCAGTGCCTCAGATAGTCAAGGTTCTCTACTTCGTGGGACATCTCAAACATTCATTCTTGAAGAGTTAGAATCCTCAGTGGACTTATCCTTTTTAAAAAATTGGTTGTAGTTTCCCATTACTTTTTTTTTTTTTTTTTTTTTGCGGTACGCGGGCCTCTCACCGCTGTGGCCTCTCCCATTGCGGAGCATGGGCTCCGGACGCGCAGGCTCAGCGGCCATGGTTCACGGGCCCAGCCGCTCCGCGGCATGTGGGATCTTCTCGGCATGTGGGATCTTCCCGGACCGGGGCACAAACCCATGTCCCCTGCATCGGCAGGCGGACTCTCAACCACTGCACCACCAGGGAAGCCCCCCATTAACTCTTAATTTTGGACATACCCTAGAAAATAGTCCATTGCATAGCAGCAACCTGGTTTTTTTCCTTGGTAATCGAGACCAGCTAGTACCTCCTCCTTTGCTAGTTGATTCAGTAGCATGAGGAGTATAAAATGGCCAAGTGGCATTCTCAAATTCTAATACAGTGGAAGTACTGTGGAAACATTACATCCTGTGATTTCTGAACCATCAGAGCCCAAAGTTGCAGGAAGCAAAAATTTGGTAAGTTATTAGGCATAATAAGGGGAACTCTTACCACGACTTAATTCCCATACTCATTTTTTTTCCTGGCAATGTGAGATATATCACTGTGTTTTGGTCATTGATATAAAGAATATACCACATCCTTTAAGGTGGAGTCCCAAGCTTTGAGGATATTCTCTCCCAACCTGTGGCATAACTATCTTCACCATTACACTATTCAGTCAAGCTAGCTGCTTCTGGGTAATGGTGTACACCAGTGATACCAGTGCTGCACTTCTCTTACTGTGAAATGAGTTCCTTGGTTAGAACCAGTGCTGTGTGGGAAGCCATAGACCAATAAGGCATTCCCTAAATCCATGAATGGTGGTGCTGGCAGAAGCATTGCTGTCAGGTGAGTCAATTTCATATTCAGAAAATTGTCTTTTTAGGTAAGAACAGATCACTGCCCCCTCCATTATAGAAATGATCCATTACCAGACCCCTGAGGAATGGGGCCGTATTGAGGGCTCCATATTGGTCTCTGTTGTTTGCAGTTTAGGCACTCAGTAGTTTCCTTAGCCAGATTCAGACTTGGTGAGGGTAAGTTGATGCTGTTGTGCCTATGCCTAACCTCTGTCCCTACTGACATGGCCACATTGTACATTAATGCATTGAGCGGTCCTGGGGTAGTAAGGGAATAAGCTAACTGACATCAACAGAACAATGTCATCTTATCCATATTGAGAGCCTTTTTTTTTTTAAGTGGATAGCTTGTAGATAGCAGTCACCCCATGACATATATTCACATTTTGTGTTCATTCTAAACGATCCATTTCCAGTCCTCTTCCCCAGACTTCTGTGTCAGCCAGTTTTCTTTTTATTCTTTCCAAGTTCTGATCAGCTGGGCAACCCATTAACTATTGCCCGTGATTCAGTGTAGATTTGTATCTCAGGTTATTTCTCCTTCTAAATGAAGTGGTCACCCTGTGGTACAACCTTAAGTTCTCCCCACTGGGAGGCTTTTCTTCCACTACTGTCTTTCAGGGATATCTTTGATTGGGATTGTAATGTTTCAGCAGTCTGTTTTTGGTTGGTACCAGCATATTATATATAACCATTTTTTCCTTTCCCAGTGCAAATTTTTTTCTTTCTCAGTTAGCTTAGATATCTCTTATGCACTGATGAGAAGTACAAGGTGCAGCAGCCAGCCATGTACCATAATATGCTTCTGACCCCTGGACCCCAAAACTTCACCAAGGTGAAGCCCTCTGCATTTTCGTGGTGTGCATCTCCTAATCTCTAGCATGCATGTATCTTAGCAAAGCATCCAAGTACTTGCTGCTTTTGCTCTTCAGGACCAATCTACGTTGTCATCACTATAATGTTTTGTGGAATACCTGGGTTATCAAGATCTATCCAGGCTAGATTATTATGCCAAAGAGCAAGAGAGTTGTTATAATCTTCAGGAAAATATAGTGAAGGTATATTGTTTACCCTGCTGAGAGGAAGCAAAACGCTTGTCATGGTGCTTGAAAATTAAAATAGAGGAAAGAAAAAGTCTGTGCAAGTTTAGTTGCTTCCTGTTGTCTCCTCCTACATAATAACCCTAATTCCATGAATTAGGAAGTCAATATGAGCTATCGGGATCTGGGGAAAAAACTACAGGGTAGGTTGAATAGATTGAATGAACACTGTATGATTGGATTTAGGCCAAAGCCTCATTTACCACCATAACTTCCATTTTTGTATCCCCAGGAATTAGTATTGGAGTTAGCATCTAGTAATCCTCTAAAGATCTAGATATTTTCATTTTTTCAGTACACAAATCCCTAGTAAATGGCTACAGGTCTCTTAGGGGAATTCTTAGAGGAAAATTTACAATACACATGTGGCTCTGTTGCATTGTCTTTGGGGGACCAAGAACTTTGTGTTTGGCAACTGGGAGTGACTGTGACCCTCCATTATAGTTATGGAAGTTAGGATCTAGGCTGCCAGATCTAGGTTTCTGTTGTTTATAGATCAAGTAATATTTTAGTCAACTGACTTTTCATTTTGTTTCTTAGAAGTACCACGTTCAATAAAGCACTACTAAAGGTCTCTGCAGGTTGAAATCTTCTGGTTGCCACATTTTGTCCATGCTGTCCGTAACATCATTGCTCCCTCCTTTTTCTTGTTAAACTCTGCCATTTGACCTATGCACTCTGGGATCTCATCATGCCTATTAGGGAGTCTTTTTCAGTGATGTCATCTCCCCATGTTATTCCCAACCCACAGAAGACAGCCACTACAGAGTTTTTCAAGGATGTAGATTCCCTCACTAATGTATTTTTCAGTGCTTTAGTGCAGTGTTCTCTGGGACCTCATGGATTATGTAGTAGGAGGATGTGTATAGTATATTCAGGTTGTACATGGTTAATCCACTTTAGCATTCATATTTTTCTAAGCATCCGGATTTCTTCTACATTTTGCCAGGAAAGTTTGGGCATTTCCTCCTCATTAAATGTAGACTCCTTTGGGATTCAAGTTTCATTCAGTTGACAAGGAAACTATTAGAAGTACTTACAACTGCTTAAGCAAATATATTATATTTGGCCCTATTCAAACTCTTTTGGTCAAACTCACTTAAAATTCAGTTCTATAACTATTCCCTAGGTTTTTGCTGATATAATTTATCAAAATATTATAATTACTTTTGGATATAAGTTGTCTTTTCTCAGTTAAGACATTGTACTTATTTTCTTGGAACATGCCTACATCTGATTTTATAGGTAATAAGGAATGGTGGAGGTAGGTTTTGAGAATAGACATCCCCCTTCAAGGCAACTGTCTCAGATAAGAGTATTCATAGTTTTTAAGCAAGAAGCTAATCTCAGTCATGGGAGGAGGAGCTGTTTCTGCTTACAGAAGAGACTCAGAGAGACTCCAGGGGTTCAGGATTCCGACATTCACCTGAATCCGCTCGGGTATCCCCATTTCACATCTTAGGTTCTCACTCCTTCCACAACAGTGCCTTAACTTTCACAAAAGTGACTTAGAAAGTATGTATATTCAACTTTCACTGTAAATATGCAAGCTGCAAAATTAAATTTTGAGTCCAATTCTTAGGAAGATCATACCTGTGGTTACAAGAAATAAGAAGCTCTTTTTAAAGTGCCACTTCAGAAACTCTGTAACTTTCTTATTATGAATTGAACTGAAATTTAAAAACCCCAAGTGTGTCATTTTATTCTGTAAGCTCTCCTTTAGAGTCAGAAGCAGCCTGCTCATAGTCCTTGTGATTATTACCACCATAATGGTCAGGTCAGATAGTCATTTGGTTCCCTTCGGCACTTGTTTCAATAATGATAATTAATCATTATGCCAGTGCATGGCTTGGATCACTAGTATCCCATTTTCCATTGGCAAGGAGTTCAGCAGTGCATTGAAGGTCAAGGCCATAAGCAAGCCAGTTCCTGAATCCTTTGTTTCCTGGGGCACCTCCATTATCAAGAAAATGAAACCACACTAGGGTATTTTTAACAGAGGGAATTTAATGTAGGATTGGTTACACAGGTGTGGAAGACTAAAAGAGCAAAAAAGTAAAACTGAAGTAACCTAGATACAATAACTGCTTCAGGAAGTTACTGCTTGAAGGTCTAGGGAACAAAGGGATTAACAGAACTTTGAAACTCAGAGGAGCTCTTTGAAGCTGAAGATCAGACCTCTGTGGAATGTATACTGTTCAGCCATTAGTGATATCTCAGAGGGAATGACAAGAAGCTGGTTATAAGAGTGCTGAAAAAAGCAGGAGACTGAAAGCTGTAGGGTGATGCTGATTGAAATGCATGCAAACAGGAAGAAGGAAGTCTTTCCTCCCCTCCTCCTAACTACTAATCTCTACCTAGTATCCTCTATTTGACAAAGGTCTATCAGGAAACCATATGCCAAAGGAAAAATATAATTTTGCAGAATCCTAGCCCCTGCATTACAGAATAGACTATAGAAGGATGAATTTGGAGTTAAGAAAACAATGTCAGTGACCAAACTGCTAATTAGCTGTTTTTCTTAGGTTCTGAGAAGTTGTGACAACATTTAGATATGTGAAGTATTATTGCACAGATTCTGTTCATAGATGCCTAGAAGCTCACTTTGGCTTCCAAACAGTGACATTCTTCCTGCTTTGGACATTTTCTCTGTTCTCATGTTTTCCTTCCCATATTACTTTCCTTGACTCTGACAACTGGGAGAATGGATAGGTTTTTGTCTTTGGATCAGTGATTAGAGTGTCTGAACTCTGGTGAGATCTAAGCTAGTCACTTTCAAACTTTTTTGACAAGACCTACAGTGAGAAATATTTGCATTCCAAAATACACATATTACAAATATGTCCCAGAATCAAAAGTTTTATGAAATAATACTTGGTCCTAACTATTTAGTGAAATATACTAATAATTTCTATCCTATTCTATCCTATCCTTTTCTATTCTTAATCTTATTCTGATTGTGTTCTTTAAAAGACTTACCACAACTCAGTCAGTTATGTAATCTATAATTTGATAAACACTGATCAAAGCAACAGTGTGAAGTAAATATAAATATTCTCTCCTTCTCTCCTTCTCTCCTTCTTAATTGTATAAGCAATGCTTAACTTGGCAAGTTTTTGGTCATTTTTGTTGTTGTTCCTATTCGGGCCCCCAACACATTATTTTTCTTTAAATTCAGGGTGAGAAGAAAGATATTTTAGAACTGAGCTTGTAGTTCTGGTGGTAGAGAAAAATTACACAATAATGATATTTAATGGGAGCATTTCTTATGTTTCCTCCCTCCCTACTTTTCCTACTGAGGGGGGAAAAACAGTGACAATATATATATGATAACTTAAGTCAGAGAAAAAAAAATCCAAATTCTTCATAATTATTTCTCTACTCATTAGTTTGTCAAATATTTGTATATCTTCTATGTATAAAATCTTGAACTCAGCAAATGATACAGCCATTAAAAACACAAATGTGAACTTCATAATTATTGATAGTAGTGAGATGTTAGAACTAGTCTGAGGTAGTAAAACATGCTCTGAGTTGAAAAATACTTAATCTGAGATATGAAAGATAAATATAATTAGCTAGAAGAAAGATGGAATTTGGGGATGGGATGGGAAGGAAAGAATATTCTTAGAAGGAATAATTTTTATGTTACCTCATGAACTAGGAAGGATCAAGGTAAGACAAAAAACAAAAAGCTGTTCTGGCTATTAGCATAGAGAGATGGAGATAGCATAGCACAAGATGAAGATGGGAAGGTAGATAGGATTCAGATCATATAGGGCCTTGTACGCCACTTTGACCATTTATATGAAGAGCAAAGGGGAGTATAGAAGAAAATGATATGAAGACATTTGTCTTTAATTTCACTCTAGCGGTGGTATGGGATGAAATGCAGGGGGGTAAGGGTATGTATGGAGAGATTAGTTAGGCTATTGCCTTAATCTGTGTAAGAGGTGACTGGCTTGGACTAGGGTGGCAGCTTCGGAGGGGAAAGGTAGATGACTTATCTAAAAGATATTTAGGAGGTAAAACTGAAAGGACTAGTTAGATGTGGGAGTTGAGAGAGAAAAAGAGGGCAAGGATAATGCCAGAGGTTTCTAGCTTGGGTAGCTAATATGTGGAATAAATGGGAAAATCAGGCTTGGGGAAACATTAATGATTTAAACTTTGGCTATACTGGGTTTGAGGTTTGGGATCTTACTAAGTACTAGGCATTGTGCTAAGCTTTTCATACACATTATTTGATCTAATCCTTACAAATATACTTAATTTTCCTGTTTTACAAATGAGACAGCTATTAAGTGGACAGAGCCACAATTTCATTTTTATTCTTTAAGAAGGGAGAGATTCAACCATGTTTAAATGTTTCTGAGAAGAATCCAGAAGAGAAGGAGATGTTGAAGATAATGGAAGGGAAAGGGATAATCCATAATGTAAAGCTAATGAGTAGATGCGTAGATAGAACGATGTCTTCTCTATTTAGAGAAAGAGAGTGCATATGCAGGTTAGTTTGTGGATTTGATGTTAGAAGGATAAGGGAATTTCTTCTTGATGGCATCTGTTTTCTCTGCAAAGTAGGAAAAATATTTTAAGACTGAGGAGTGAGAGGGAGAATGGAGGTTTAAGGATGGTTAAGTTTCAGAATAGTTTTTGTGGAAAGTAGAGTTAATGAATCAATTAATGATTCGGTAAGTAAATGCGAGTGGGTTAAGAAGATACTGTTGGTAATTCACAGAGTTTAAAATGATGTTTTATCAGCATCATAACAGCATAAGGCAAAAGTCTAGTTAAATGAGATATGTGTGATACTGCTAACAGACATAGAAAGGCAAGGATGGGAGGGAGAGTAATGTGGCTTTCAGTCATTGGGAGAGATTTTATGGAAGAATTAGAACTTACTTAGTCCATGAGGCACAGGTAGGTAAATTTGATATGAAGAACAACACAAGCCAAGTACAGTTAAGTCCCCTCTATACAAATGAGTTCTGTTTCGAGAGTGCTTTCGTAAGTCCAGTTTGTTCGTAAGTTCAACAAAGTTAGCCTAGGTACCCAGCTAACACAATCGGCCATATAGTATTGTGCTGTAATAGGTTTATAATACTTTCGCATCTTTGAAAGTTCGCAACTTGAAGGTTTGTATGTATGGGACTTACTGTATGGAGTGGGTCCTTAGTGGTAATCTGTAGTTATTTGGTTGATGATAATCCTTCTTTTATGTCAATATTTCAGTGACTATGGGGGTGAGCCTATATCAGGACCTGCATTTGATCCAGCAAGTCACCCAGCTCCAGCTCCTGCTCCTGCTCCCTCTTCTTCAGCATTTCGACCTGTAATGCCATCTAGGCAAATTGTAGAAAGGCAACCTCGGATGCTGGACTTCAGGGTTGAGTACAGAGACAGAAATGTTGATGTGGTACTTGAAGACAGCTGTACCGTTGGTAAGGTTTTTCCTACCATATAGCCTCCACAAATAATTCATTAGGTAAACATTCAGTTTATATTCTTTTGTTTTGAGTTGACTGCTGACAAGAAGGAAATAAAAACAAATTGATATTGTTTCATACAGATTATTGTGTTCTAATTTTAAATACTGTCTTCAGATTGAGGTAAGTTTGAGAGTAATTTTTTTTTTGTTCCACATATGCAGAATGATATATGAAGCTGTTTTAGGGCAGATACAAATCAAACATCTCAGAGCTTAAAAAAATACCAGAATTATTAAGTATATTGATATCAGACTTTATAGCTGGAGCTCCTTCATTTTTAATACTATGATTAATGAGAAATCAGAAATAAGACATTTCCATCACTTCTTCTCCCTGCCAGCTAAATAAATGGTGTAGTACTGTTCTCTCAAAGGAGACTCATAGTGTATGCCTGCCATTTTCAGACAAACTTTACCAAAATTCTGTAGAGAAACTATGTTGAATTCATGTTTGATTCAGATTATTTGATCCATGTTTGTTGCAGAACTAGAAATTGTATTAATTTCTATTTTAATACGGTTTTGCCTTATATCTAAATTTTAGATGTTTCTGAAATTTTGCCTTTGTTCCTTTTTGGGGAGATCCTTTCCTAATTTTATTTAATTTTATTAATTGAGGTACCAGTCTGTGGCCTGTTAGGAACTGAGATGCACAGCAGGAGGTGAGCGGCGGGCAAGCGAGCAAAGCTTCACCTGTATTTATAGCCGCTCCCCATCGCTTGCATTACCTCCTGAGCTCCACCTCCTGTGAGATCACCAGTGGCATTAGATTCTCATAGGAGCACAGACCATACTGTGAACGGCGCATGCGAGGGATCTAGGTTGCGCACTCCTTATGAGAATCTAATGCCTGATGATCTGAGGTGGAGCTGAGGCAGTGATGCTAGCACTGGGGAGCAGCTCCAAATACAGATTATCATTAGAAGAGAGGTTTGACTGCACAGAGACCGTAATAAATCAGTTGCTTGCAGACTCATATCAAAACCCTGTCAGTGAGTGGCAAGTGAAAATTAAGCAAGGCTTTATAGTGGCAAGTGAGTTGATGTACTTCATTGTTAGCTGCATCCGGTGGCAGGCTTTAAGTCGGAATCCGACACTTATTTTAGTCCATGAGTGGCCCGCCCATTATTTTATTTACCACTTCTATCCGCGCCTCTTTCCCACTCTGTGCACTTGTCTCAAAAGTTTTGGTAAGCCCACAAGCTAACCCTAGCCAAAATGAGTAAAAAACAAACGTCACTGGAGAGCTTCTTTGAAAAGGGGGAAAGACCCAATGATGAGACAGCAGAAGAGTCTAAGACTGCCAACAGAAAGCTGCATTTAAAAGAAAATACCAAGAGTCCTACTTAAATTACAGGTTCATTGCAACAGGTGATTGACATTCTCCAACCCCGCTTTGTATAATATGTGGCAACCGGTTATCCAATGCAGCTGTGAAGCCTTCAAAACTGCTTTGCCACATGGAGACCAAGCACCCTACATTAAAGACAAGCCTTTGGAGTTTTTCAAAAGAAAAAAATGTGAACACAAGAATAGAAGTAATTATTGAAGGCCACCACTTCATCGAATGTGTCTGCACTGAGAGCATCATTCTTAGTGGCTAACTGCATTGCTAAAGCTAAGAAGCCTTTTACTATTGGTGAAGAGTTGATCCTGCCTGCTGCTCAGGACATTTGGTGTGAACTTTTAGGAGAGGCTGCAGTTCAGAAGGTGGCACGTGTTCCTCTTTCAGCTAGCACCATATCTAGATGAATTGATGAAATAGCAGAGGATATTGAGGCATAATTGTTAGAGGATTAATGAGTCACCGTGGTACGCAGCCCTGGTTGACGAGTCTACTGATGTTGACAACAAGGCAACAGTGCTTGTTTTTGTGCGATATATTTTTCAGGAGGATGTGCATGAGGGTATGTTATGTGCACTTTTGTTGCCAGCCAACACTACAGCTGCAGAACTATTCAAGTCTTTGAATTATTACATATCAAGAAAACTGAATGGGTCATTTTGTGTTGGTATATGCATGGACGGAGCAGCTGCCATGACTGGACGGCTTTCTGGTTTCTCACCTCGGGTCAAAGAGGTCGTTTCTCAGATGTAAGTCTACGCCCTGTATCATCCGTAGAGAAATGCAGGCTAGCTGAAAAATGTCACCTGAACTTAAGAGCGTTTTGCAGGATGTGATTAAAATTATCAGCCATATTTAAAGTACATGCCCTTAACTCACATCTGTTCACGCAGCTCTGTGAGGAGGAGGATGCAGAGCACACACGTCTTCTCTTACACACAGAAGTGAGATGGCTTTCTAAAGGTAGATCACTGGCCAGAGTTTTTGAGTTATGAGAACCACTCCAGAGATTTCTTTTAGAAAAATGGTCACCACTGGCAGCACATTTCAGTGTCACAGAATGGGTCGCAAAACTTGCTTACTTGTGTGACATATTTAACCTGCTCAACGAACTCAATCTGTCACTTCAGGGGAGAACGACAACTGTGTTCAAGTCGGCAGATAAAGTGGCTGCATTCAAAGCCAAACTGGAATTATGGGGGCAACAAGTGAACATTGGGATTTTTGACATGTTTCAAACATTAGCAGAGATTTTGAAAGAGACTGAGCCAGGGCCTTCTTTCTCCCAGCTGGTGCGTGATCACCTATCTCAGCTTTCAAAAGAGTTTGAGCATTACTTCCCAACCACAGAAGACTGAACTGGGAAGGAATGGATCTGTGACCCATTTGTGAATAAGCCAGGTGAATCGACTTTGTCCGTGCTAGAAGAGGATCAACTGGTTGAGATCACAAATGACGGTAGCCTTAAAAGTATGTTTGAGACAACTTCAAATCTCCATATGTTCTGGATGAAAGCTAAGGCGGAATATCCTGAGATTGCCACAAAAAGCACTGAAAAGGCTGCTTCCATTTCCAATACCCTATCTTTGTGAAGCAGGGTTTTCTGCAGTGACAGCAGCCAAAACGAGATTATGGAGTAGACTGGACATAAGCAGCACACTTTGGGTGTCACTGTCTCCCATCACCCCCAGATGGGACCATCTAGTTGCAGGAAAACAAGCTCAGGGCTCCCACTGATTCTGCATTATGGTGAGTTGTATAATTATTTCATTATATATTACAATGTAATAATAATAGAAATAAAGTACACAATAAATGTAATGTGCTTGAATCATCCCTAAACCATCCCCCCACCCCGTCTGTGGAAAAACTGTCTTCCACGAAACCAGTCCCTAGTGCCAAAAAGGTTGGGGACCGCTGCATTACAGAGAAAAGCAAGTCTGTTAAAAGAGTGATCATTCCCAAACATGAATCAGATTGTTATTCCCTTACTTAAAACCATTTAGAAACTTTCCATTGTTTTGGGGATAAAATTCAAATCTTTTAACATGACCTGTAAGTACTGCTCGACCAGACCCTGCTGCATTTCTAGTTTTCATCCATTATCACTCTCCTTCTTACTCACCATGCCTGAGTTGTAACGGACCTCTTTCAGTTCCTTGAATAGGTTATTAGCTCAGGGCCTTTGTACTTGTTTCTTTTTTTGCCTGGATTCCTCCCCTAGTATAGTCCCTTCTCCCTGTGCCCATCCCCATGCCCCCAAATATTCCCCTATACATTCCTTTTTATTTTAAAAATGAGATATATACAGTATAGTTTTATTAACTATGGGTACATTGTTGTACAGTGGATCTCTAGAACTGTTTCATCTTGAGTAAGTGAAACTCTATATCCACTGAACAGCAACTTCCCATTTTCCCCTCCTGCAAGCCCCCTGGCAGTCATCATTCTGCTTTCTGCATCTATGAGTTTGACTACTTTAAATACCTTATATAAGTGGAATCATGCAACATTTGTCTTTCTGGCTTATTTCACTTCATATGATAAGTGAAAGGCTCATCCATGCTGTAGCATATTACAGGATTTCCTTTCTTTTTAAAAGCTGAATAATATTCCATTGTATGTATACACCACGTTTTCTTTATCCGTTCATCTGTTGATGGACATTTAGGTTGTTTCCACCTCTTGGCTATTGTGAATAATGCTACAGTGAACGTGAGATTGCAAGTATCTCTTGAGACACTGCTTTCAATTCTTATTTTTGGTGTGTGTGTGTTGTTTTATTTTATTGCAGTATAGTTGATTTACAATGTTGTGTAAGTTTCAGGTGTACAGCAAAGTGATTCAGTTATACATGTACATATATTCATGCTTTTTTAGATTCTTTTCTCATATAGGTTATCGCAGAATATTGATTCAGTTATACATGTACATATATTCATGCTTTTTTAGATCCTTTTCTCATATAGGTTATCACAGAATATTGAATAGAATTCCCTGTGCTATACAGTAGGTCCTTGTTGGTTATCTATCTTATATGTAGTAGTGTATGTGTGTGTTCATCCCAGGCTTCTGATTTATCCCTCCCAACCCCCTATGTTTCCCCTTTGGTAACCATAAGTTTGTTTTTGCCATCTGTAAGTCCATTTCTGTTTTGTAAATAAGTTCATTTGTTTCTTTTCTTTCTTTTTTTAAATTAGATTCCACATATGAATGATATCATATGATATTTGCCTTTCTTTCTCTGACTTACTTCACTTAGTATAATAATCCCAAGGTCCAACCATGTTGCTGCAAATGGCATTATTTCGTTCTTTTTTATGGCTGAGTAATATTCCCTTGTATATAGGTACCACCACAGCTTTACCCATTCCTCTGTTGATGGACATTTAGGTCAGTTCTTTTGGATTAATACCCAGAAGTGAGATTTCTGGATCATATGTTAGCTCTATTTTTAATTTTTGAGGAGCTTCCATACTCTTTATCATAGTAGCTGCACATTTTACATTTTCAGCAATAGTGCACAAGGGTTCCAATTTTTTCACATCCTTACCAACACTTGTTATTTTCTGTTACTTTGTTTTTGTTTTTATAATGGCCATCTTAACATGTATGAGTTGATATCTCGTGGTTTTGGTTTGCATTTCATGATGATTGGTGATACTGAGCATCTTTTCATATACCTTTTGGTCATTTATATGTCTTCTTTGGAGAAATGTCTAATCAAGTCCTTTGCCCATTTTAAAATTGGGTTGTTTAACTTTTTGCTATTGAATTGTGAATTTATTTGTTTTGAATATGACCCCTTAACAGATACGTGGTTTGCAAATATTTCCTCCCATTCTGTAGGTTGCCTTTTTACTCTGTTGATTGTTTCTTTTGCTGCACAAAAGCTTTTTAGTTTAATGTAGTCCCACTAGTCTATTTTTACATTTGTTGTCTATGCTTCTGGTGTCATATCCAAGAAATCACGCCAAGATAAATGTTATGGAGGTTTTTCTGTGTGTTTTTTCTAGTAGTTTTATACTTTGAGACCTGTAATCCTTTTGAGTTAATTTTTGGGTATGATGTAAGATAAAGGTCTAATTTCATTCTTTTGCATGTGGATATCCAGTTATGCCCGTACCATTTGTTAAAGGGACTGTCCTTTCTCCATCATGTAGACTTGGCACCCTTGTCAAAGATCATTTGACCTATATGTGTGGGTTTATTTCCGGGCTCTCTGTTCTGTTCCATTGGTCTATATTTCCATCTTTACACCAGTACCATACTGTTTTGATTACTTTGTAAAATGTTTTTAAGTAAGTGTGAGGCCTCGAGCTTCATTCTTTCTCAAGATTGTTTTAGCTATTCAGGGTCCTTTGTGGTTCCATATGAATTTTGGTATTGTTTTTTCTATTTCTACAAAAAATGCCATTGGGATTTTGATAGGGATCACATTGAATCTGTATGTCCCTTTGGGTAGTATGGACATTTTAACAATATTAAGTCTCTCAATCCATGAACATGTGATGTCTTTCCATTTATCTGTGTCATCAGCAGTGTTTTATAGTTTTCATTGAACAGGTCTTTTGCCTTCTTGGTTAAGTTTATTCCTATGTATTTTATTCTTCTGATGCTGTTATAAATGGGATTGTTTCTTAGTTTCCCTTTTGGATTATTTGTTGTTAATATATAGAAACATAGCTATTTTGTATCCTGCAACTTTGCTGAATTCATTTATTAGTGCTAATACGGTGTGTGTGTGTGTGTGTGTGTGTGTGTGTGTGTAAGTGTAATCTTCAGGGTTCTTTACATATAAGACATATTATCTACAAAGAGAGATAATGTTACTTCTTTTTTCCTGATTTGGATGCCTTTCATTTCTTTTTGTTGCCTAATTACTCTGGCTAGGATTTCCAATACTATGCTGAAAAGAAGTGGCAAGAGTGGGCATCCTTGTATTGTTCATGATCTTTAGAGTAAGATGTTAGCTGTGATCTTTTCATATATGGCCTTTATTGTATTAAGGTAATTTCCTTTTGTTCCTAGTTCGTTGAGTGTTTTTGTCATGAAATGGTATTTTGTCAGATGTTTTTTCTGTATCTATTGAGATGACCATGTGATATTTTCCCCTTCATTCTGTTAATATGGTATATCACATTGATTGATTTTCATATGTTGAACCATGCTTGCATCCCATGGATAAATTCTACTTGGTATATGATCCTTTTAATGTGTTGTCAAATTCAGTTTTTAAGTGTTTTGCTGAGGATTTTTGCATCTATATTCCTCAGGAATATTAGCCCGTTGGTTTTTGTTGTTGTTCTTCTTCTTCTTATAGTGTTTTTTTCCTGGCTTTGGCAACAGGGTAATGTTGGCCTCATAAAATGAGTATGGAAGTGTTTTACCTCTTCAAATTTGGGAAGATTTCGAGAAAGATTGATGTTAACTTTTCTTTAAATGTTTGGTAGAATTCTCCAGTGAAGCCATCTGGTGCTGGTCTTTTTTTACTGGGAGGGTTTTGATTATTGATTCAGTCTCCTTACTTACTTACAAGTGTGTTCAGATTTTCTTTTTCTTTATGATTCAGTCTTGGTAGATTATATGTTTCTAGGAATTTACCCATTTCTTCTAAGTAATCCCATTTGTTGGTATATGATTGTTTATAGTAGTCTCTGTGATTCTTTTTATCTTTGTGGCATCAGTTGTAATATCTCCTTTTTCATTTCTGATTTTATTTGAGTCTTCTCTCATTTTTTCTTGGCTTAGGCTGAAAATTCATCAGTTTTGTTGATTATTTCAAACATCAGCTCTTAGTTAGATTGATTTTGTCTGTTGTTTTCCTCTTCTCTTTTCATTTATTTCTAGTCTTTATTGAGGACTAAATTCCTCACTTCTACTAACTTTGGGCTTAGTTTGTTCCTCTTTTTCTAGTTACTTGAAGTGTAAAGTTAGGTTGTTTATTTTTTAATGTAGGCCTCTAGTACTATGAACTTTCCTCTTAGTACTGCTTTCCCTGCATCCCATAAGTTTTGGTATTTTGTATTTTATTTTCATTTGTCTCATGATATTTTCTAATTCTCTTTCGATTTCTTCTTTGGCCCATTGGTTGTTCAAGCAAAAGTTGTTTAATTTCTATATATTTGTGAATTTTCCAGGATAGATGACATGTTAGGTTACAAACAACAGATTTAAGAAGATTGAAATCATACCAAGTATGTTTTCCAGCCACAATATACTGAAACTAAAAATCAATAGCACTTTTCCTTTACCCTTTTCTTCTTAAATTTATTATCTATCCTGGAGCATGTTCCATGTGTGCTTGAGAAGAATGTGTATTCTGGTGCTGTTGGGTGTTACGTTTTGTTCATGTCTGTTAGTTCCATTTCGTCTACAGTGTTGTTCAAGTCCTTATTGATATTCTTTGTGGAAGTTTTATCCAGTATTGAAATCCCCTACTATTATTGTGTTGTATATTTCTCCCCTCTGTTCTTCCATTGTTTGCTTTATATATTGGTTTCTTTGCTTTGGGGTACATATATGCTTATAATTGGTACATCTTCCTGGTGAGTTGACTCTTTTGTCATTATATAATATCTTTCTCTCTCTTGTAGCTCTTTTTTCTGAGTTTTTAAAAAAATTGAATTATAGTTGATTTATAGTATTATGTTAATTTCAGGTGTACAGCATAGTGATTCAGTATTTTTGCAGATTATATTCCATTATAGGTTATTACAAGATATTAGGTATAATTCCCTGTGCTATATAGTATTATTTCAGATTTTTATCTGTTTTAAGAAAACTAGAAGGCAGTCCTATATTAAATAAATTTTAACTGCTATTGTATGGCATGTGACTGAGTAGATAACAGTGTCTCTTTCAAATTGACCTGATTCTTTTTGTTGCTGGAATATTTGGCATATAGTGAAAGTTCATGGATATTTTAATCACTTGAACCACATTTTCATTGGTTCACTCAGTTGGAGTGACATCCGCTGCTCATTTCAAAGATGGTGATCAAAATGCTGGCTTCTGGATTATACATCTTAATATTACGCTTTAAGTCTATTGTAGTTTGGAGAATATGAACTGTTTTAAAGCTTTGTTATAGAAATATATGATAGAATTTCTAGGGATCACATTTTGTAAACTCTTGGCCTTTTAATTCACTGTAAAAGCAGACTTGTGCCTAAGTATGGTAGACTAGAAGCATTTGTGTTATTCTGTTTGAAAACAAATACAATTTAAATAGTTACATATGTTTTGTAAATAAAATTTGATTCCAAATGAATTGTAAACCAAATATTATTATTGTATGATATGTATCTTTCTCCTGCTTCTCTAAACTCTTCCAATTTTTTATTTGTTCTGGATTATAGTTGTTCTCTTATTATAAATTATGTGCCAGTCACACATCACGTCATGCACCTTTTCTTTGTTCATTGTTGGTTTGTTGATATGCATCTCTGTGGAAGGTATACTCAGGGATATTTGGGATTGTTAGAAGTTTTTTCTTCTTTCATTTCTTTCACTGCTTTTGATTAAGTTCTGTTAGTTTTATCACAGTATCATTTGAATTCCTCCTTTATTTGGATTCCCTCCATTACAGTTCAAGAATGAATTTCTTTCATAAGTTATTAAAATAATTCCTCCCTCTATTTCCATTCTTTCAGTTTCTTTCTTCCTCTAGTCTGTATTTTACATAGTTTCCCTATAGTGATCTTTCTAGAATATAAATTTCCTCATATCCTTCATTGGTTCCTTATTTTTTATATTCTGTTACTTATTAAGGAATTGGATAAATACTAATTTTTCTGTATGTATATAAATATTAAAAGGCAAAGAGATGCTAAATAAGATAATGCCACTTCCCATGCTATTACCAGGGAGACTCAACATAGTATTGCTCGGGTATCCCCATTTCACATCTTAGGTTCTCACTCCTTCCACAACAGTGCCTTAACTTTCACAAAAGTGACTTAGAAAGTATGTATATTCAACTTTCACTGTAAATATGCAAGCTGCAAAATTAAATTTTGAGTCCAATTCTTAGGAAGATCATACCTGTGGTTACAAGAAATAAGAAGCTCTTTTTAAAGTGCCACTTCAGAAACTCTGTAACTTTCTTATTATGAATTGAACTGAAATTTAAAAACCCCAAGTGTGTCATTTTATTCTGTAAGCTCTCCTTTAGAGTCAGAAGCAGCCTGCTCATAGTCCTTGTGATTATTACCACCATAATGGTCAGGTCAGATAGTCATTTGGTTCCCTTCGGCACTTGTTTCAATAATGATAATTAATCATTATGCCAGTGCATGGCTTGGATCACTAGTATCCCATTTTCCATTGGCAAGGAGTTCAGCAGTGCATTGAAGGTCAAGGCCATAAGCAAGCCAGTTCCTGAATCCTTTGTTTCCTGGGGCACCTCCATTATCAAGAAAATGAAACCACACTAGGGTATTTTTAACAGAGGGAATTTAATGTAGGATTGGTTACACAGGTGTGGAAGACTAAAAGAGCAAAAAAGTAAAACTGAAGTAACCTAGATACAATAACTGCTTCAGGAAGTTACTGCTTGAAGGTCTAGGGAACAAAGGGATTAACAGAACTTTGAAACTCAGAGGAGCTCTTTGAAGCTGAAGATCAGACCTCTGTGGAATGTATACTGTTCAGCCATTAGTGATATCTCAGAGGGAATGACAAGAAGCTGGTTATAAGAGTGCTGAAAAAAGCAGGAGACTGAAAGCTGTAGGGTGATGCTGATTGAAATGCATGCAAACAGGAAGAAGGAAGTCTTTCCTCCCCTCCTCCTAACTACTAATCTCTACCTAGTATCCTCTATTTGACAAAGGTCTATCAGGAAACCATATGCCAAAGGAAAAATATAATTTTGCAGAATCCTAGCCCCTGCATTACAGAATAGACTATAGAAGGATGAATTTGGAGTTAAGAAAACAATGTCAGTGACCAAACTGCTAATTAGCTGTTTTTCTTAGGTTCTGAGAAGTTGTGACAACATTTAGATATGTGAAGTATTATTGCACAGATTCTGTTCATAGATGCCTAGAAGCTCACTTTGGCTTCCAAACAGTGACATTCTTCCTGCTTTGGACATTTTCTCTGTTCTCATGTTTTCCTTCCCACATTACTTTCCTTGACTCTGACAACTGGGAGAATGGATAGGTTTTTGTCTTTGGATCAGTGATTAGAGTGTCTGAACTCTGGTGAGATCTAAGCTAGTCACTTTCAAACTTTTTTGACAAGACCTACAGTGAGAAATATTTGCATTCCAAAATACACATATTACAAATATGTCCCAGAATCAAAAGTTTTATGAAATAATACTTGGTCCTAACTATTTAGTGAAATATACTAATAATTTCTATCCTATTCTATCCTATCCTTTTCTATTCTTAATCTTATTCTGATTGTGTTCTTTAAAAGACTTACCACAACTCAGTCAGTTATGTAATCTATAATTTGATAAACACTGATCAAAGCAACAGTGTGAAGTAAATATAAATATTCTCTCCTTCTCTCCTTCTCTCCTTCTTAATTGTATAAGCAATGCTTAACTTGGCAAGTTTTTGGTCATTTTTGTTGTTGTTCCTATTCGGGCCCCCAACACATTATTTTTCTTTAAATTCAGGGTGAGAAGAAAGATATTTTAGAACTGAGCTTGTAGTTCTGGTGGTAGAGAAAAATTACACAATAATGATATTTAATGGGAGCATTTCTTATGTTTCCTCCCTCCCTACTTTTCCTACTGAGGGGGGAAAAACAGTGACAATATATATATGATAACTTAAGTCAGAGAAAAAAAAATCCAAATTCTTCATAATTATTTCTCTACTCATTAGTTTGTCAAATATTTGTATATCTTCTATGTATAAAATCTTGAACTCAGCAAATGATACAGCCATTAAAAACACAAATGTGAACTTCATAATTATTGATAGTAGTGAGATGTTAGAACTAGTCTGAGGTAGTAAAACATGCTCTGAGTTGAAAAATACTTAATCTGAGATATGAAAGATAAATATAATTAGCTAGAAGAAAGATGGAATTTGGGGATGGGATGGGAAGGAAAGAATATTCTTAGAAGGAATAATTTTTATGTTACCTCATGAACTAGGAAGGATCAAGGTAAGACAAAAAACAAAAAGCTGTTCTGGCTATTAGCATAGAGAGATGGAGATAGCATAGCACAAGATGAAGATGGGAAGGTAGATAGGATTCAGATCATATAGGGCCTTGTACGCCACTTTGACCATTTATATGAAGAGCAAAGGGGAGTATAGAAGAAAATGATATGAAGACATTTGTCTTTAATTTCACTCTAGCGGTGGTATGGGATGAAATGCAGGGGGGTAAGGGTATGTATGGAGAGATTAGTTAGGCTATTGCCTTAATCTGTGTAAGAGGTGACTGGCTTGGACTAGGGTGGCAGCTTCGGAGGGGAAAGGTAGATGACTTATCTAAAAGATATTTAGGAGGTAAAACTGAAAGGACTAGTTAGATGTGGGAGTTGAGAGAGAAAAAGAGGGCAAGGATAATGCCAGAGGTTTCTAGCTTGGGTAGCTAATATGTGGAATAAATGGGAAAATCAGGCTTGGGGAAACATTAATGATTTAAACTTTGGCTATACTGGGTTTGAGGTTTGGGATCTTACTAAGTACTAGGCATTGTGCTAAGCTTTTCATACACATTATTTGATCTAATCCTTACAAATATACTTAATTTTCCTGTTTTACAAATGAGACAGCTATTAAGTGGACAGAGCCACAATTTCATTTTTATTCTTTAAGAAGGGAGAGATTCAACCATGTTTAAATGTTTCTGAGAAGAATCCAGAAGAGAAGGAGATGTTGAAGATAATGGAAGGGAAAGGGATAATCCATAATGTAAAGCTAATGAGTAGATGCGTAGATAGAACGATGTCTTCTCTATTTAGAGAAAGAGAGTGCATATGCAGGTTAGTTTGTGGATTTGATGTTAGAAGGATAAGGGAATTTCTTCTTGATGGCATCTGTTTTCTCTGCAAAGTAGGAAAAATATTTTAAGACTGAGGAGTGAGAGGGAGAATGGAGGTTTAAGGATGGTTAAGTTTCAGAATAGTTTTTGTGGAAAGTAGAGTTAATGAATCAATTAATGATTCGGTAAGTAAATGCGAGTGGGTTAAGAAGATACTGTTGGTAATTCACAGAGTTTAAAATGATGTTTTATCAGCATCATAACAGCATAAGGCAAAAGTCTAGTTAAATGAGATATGTGTGATACTGCTAACAGACATAGAAAGGCAAGGATGGGAGGGAGAGTAATGTGGCTTTCAGTCATTGGGAGAGATTTTATGGAAGAATTAGAACTTACTTAGTCCATGAGGCACAGGTAGGTAAATTTGATATGAAGAACAACACAAGCCAAGTACAGTTAAGTCCCCTCTATACAAATGAGTTCTGTTTCGAGAGTGCTTTCGTAAGTCCAGTTTGTTCGTAAGTTCAACAAAGTTAGCCTAGGTACCCAGCTAACACAATCGGCCATATAGTATTGTGCTGTAATAGGTTTATAATACTTTCGCATCTTTGAAAGTTCGCAACTTGAAGGTTTGTATGTATGGGACTTACTGTATGGAGTGGGTCCTTAGTGGTAATCTGTAGTTATTTGGTTGATGATAATCCTTCTTTTATGTCAATATTTCAGTGACTATGGGGGTGAGCCTATATCAGGACCTGCATTTGATCCAGCAAGTCACCCAGCTCCAGCTCCTGCTCCTGCTCCCTCTTCTTCAGCATTTCGACCTGTAATGCCATCTAGGCAAATTGTAGAAAGGCAACCTCGGATGCTGGACTTCAGGGTTGAGTACAGAGACAGAAATGTTGATGTGGTACTTGAAGACAGCTGTACCGTTGGTAAGGTTTTTCCTACCATATAGCCTCCACAAATAATTCATTAGGTAAACATTCAGTTTATATTCTTTTGTTTTGAGTTGACTGCTGACAAGAAGGAAATAAAAACAAATTGATATTGTTTCATACAGATTATTGTGTTCTAATTTTAAATACTGTCTTCAGATTGAGGTAAGTTTGAGAGTAATTTTTTTTTTGTTCCACATATGCAGAATGATATATGAAGCTGTTTTAGGGCAGATACAAATCAAACATCTCAGAGCTTAAAAAAATACCAGAATTATTAAGTATATTGATATCAGACTTTATAGCTGGAGCTCCTTCATTTTTAATACTATGATTAATGAGAAATCAGAAATAAGACATTTCCATCACTTCTTCTCCCTGCCAGCTAAATAAATGGTGTAGTACTGTTCTCTCAAAGGAGACTCATAGTGTATGCCTGCCATTTTCAGACAAACTTTACCAAAATTCTGTAGAGAAACTATGTTGAATTCATGTTTGATTCAGATTATTTGATCCATGTTTGTTGCAGAACTAGAAATTGTATTAATTTCTATTTTAATACGGTTTTGCCTTATATCTAAATTTTAGATGTTTCTGAAATTTTGCCTTTGTTCCTTTTTGGGGAGATCCTTTCCTAATTTTATTTAATTTTATTAATTGAGGTACCAGTCTGTGGCCTGTTAGGAACTGAGATGCACAGCAGGAGGTGAGCGGCGGGCAAGCGAGCAAAGCTTCACCTGTATTTATAGCCGCTCCCCATCGCTTGCATTACCTCCTGAGCTCCACCTCCTGTGAGATCACCAGTGGCATTAGATTCTCATAGGAGCACAGACCATACTGTGAACGGCGCATGCGAGGGATCTAGGTTGCGCACTCCTTATGAGAATCTAATGCCTGATGATCTGAGGTGGAGCTGAGGCAGTGATGCTAGCACTGGGGAGCAGCTCCAAATACAGATTATCATTAGAAGAGAGGTTTGACTGCACAGAGACCGTAATAAATCAGTTGCTTGCAGACTCATATCAAAACCCTGTCAGTGAGTGGCAAGTGAAAATTAAGCAAGGCTTTATAGTGGCAAGTGAGTTGATGTACTTCATTGTTAGCTGCATCCGGTGGCAGGCTTTAAGTCGGAATCCGACACTTATTTTAGTCCATGAGTGGCCCGCCCATTATTTTATTTACCACTTCTATCCGCGCCTCTTTCCCACTCTGTGCACTTGTCTCAAAAGTTTTGGTAAGCCCACAAGCTAACCCTAGCCAAAATGAGTAAAAAACAAACGTCACTGGAGAGCTTCTTTGAAAAGGGGGAAAGACCCAATGATGAGACAGCAGAAGAGTCTAAGACTGCCAACAGAAAGCTGCATTTAAAAGAAAATACCAAGAGTCCTACTTAAATTACAGGTTCATTGCAACAGGTGATTGACATTCTCCAACCCCGCTTTGTATAATATGTGGCAACCGGTTATCCAATGCAGCTGTGAAGCCTTCAAAACTGCTTTGCCACATGGAGACCAAGCACCCTACATTAAAGACAAGCCTTTGGAGTTTTTCAAAAGAAAAAAATGTGAACACAAGAATAGAAGTAATTATTGAAGGCCACCACTTCATCGAATGTGTCTGCACTGAGAGCATCATTCTTAGTGGCTAACTGCATTGCTAAAGCTAAGAAGCCTTTTACTATTGGTGAAGAGTTGATCCTGCCTGCTGCTCAGGACATTTGGTGTGAACTTTTAGGAGAGGCTGCAGTTCAGAAGGTGGCACGTGTTCCTCTTTCAGCTAGCACCATATCTAGATGAATTGATGAAATAGCAGAGGATATTGAGGCATAATTGTTAGAGGATTAATGAGTCACCGTGGTACGCAGCCCTGGTTGACGAGTCTACTGATGTTGACAACAAGGCAACAGTGCTTGTTTTTGTGCGATATATTTTTCAGGAGGATGTGCATGAGGGTATGTTATGTGCACTTTTGTTGCCAGCCAACACTACAGCTGCAGAACTATTCAAGTCTTTGAATTATTACATATCAAGAAAACTGAATGGGTCATTTTGTGTTGGTATATGCATGGACGGAGCAGCTGCCATGACTGGACGGCTTTCTGGTTTCTCACCTCGGGTCAAAGAGGTCGTTTCTCAGATGTAAGTCTACGCCCTGTATCATCCGTAGAGAAATGCAGGCTAGCTGAAAAATGTCACCTGAACTTAAGAGCGTTTTGCAGGATGTGATTAAAATTATCAGCCATATTTAAAGTACATGCCCTTAACTCACATCTGTTCACGCAGCTCTGTGAGGAGGAGGATGCAGAGCACACACGTCTTCTCTTACACACAGAAGTGAGATGGCTTTCTAAAGGTAGATCACTGGCCAGAGTTTTTGAGTTATGAGAACCACTCCAGAGATTTCTTTTAGAAAAATGGTCACCACTGGCAGCACATTTCAGTGTCACAGAATGGGTCGCAAAACTTGCTTACTTGTGTGACATATTTAACCTGCTCAACGAACTCAATCTGTCACTTCAGGGGAGAACGACAACTGTGTTCAAGTCGGCAGATAAAGTGGCTGCATTCAAAGCCAAACTGGAATTATGGGGGCAACAAGTGAACATTGGGATTTTTGACATGTTTCAAACATTAGCAGAGATTTTGAAAGAGACTGAGCCAGGGCCTTCTTTCTCCCAGCTGGTGCGTGATCACCTATCTCAGCTTTCAAAAGAGTTTGAGCATTACTTCCCAACCACAGAAGACTGAACTGGGAAGGAATGGATCTGTGACCCATTTGTGAATAAGCCAGGTGAATCGACTTTGTCCGTGCTAGAAGAGGATCAACTGGTTGAGATCACAAATGACGGTAGCCTTAAAAGTATGTTTGAGACAACTTCAAATCTCCATATGTTCTGGATGAAAGCTAAGGCGGAATATCCTGAGATTGCCACAAAAAGCACTGAAAAGGCTGCTTCCATTTCCAATACCCTATCTTTGTGAAGCAGGGTTTTCTGCAGTGACAGCAGCCAAAACGAGATTATGGAGTAGACTGGACATAAGCAGCACACTTTGGGTGTCACTGTCTCCCATCACCCCCAGATGGGACCATCTAGTTGCAGGAAAACAAGCTCAGGGCTCCCACTGATTCTGCATTATGGTGAGTTGTATAATTATTTCATTATATATTACAATGTAATAATAATAGAAATAAAGTACACAATAAATGTAATGTGCTTGAATCATCCCTAAACCATCCCCCCACCCCGTCTGTGGAAAAACTGTCTTCCACGAAACCAGTCCCTAGTGCCAAAAAGGTTGGGGACCGCTGCATTACAGAGAAAAGCAAGTCTGTTAAAAGAGTGATCATTCCCAAACATGAATCAGATTGTTATTCCCTTACTTAAAACCATTTAGAAACTTTCCATTGTTTTGGGGATAAAATTCAAATCTTTTAACATGACCTGTAAGTACTGCTCGACCAGACCCTGCTGCATTTCTAGTTTTCATCCATTATCACTCTCCTTCTTACTCACCATGCCTGAGTTGTAACGGACCTCTTTCAGTTCCTTGAATAGGTTATTAGCTCAGGGCCTTTGTACTTGTTTCTTTTTTTGCCTGGATTCCTCCCCTAGTATAGTCCCTTCTCCCTGTGCCCATCCCCATGCCCCCAAATATTCCCCTATACATTCCTTTTTATTTTAAAAATGAGATATATACAGTATAGTTTTATTAACTATGGGTACATTGTTGTACAGTGGATCTCTAGAACTGTTTCATCTTGAGTAAGTGAAACTCTATATCCACTGAACAGCAACTTCCCATTTTCCCCTCCTGCAAGCCCCCTGGCAGTCATCATTCTGCTTTCTGCATCTATGAGTTTGACTACTTTAAATACCTTATATAAGTGGAATCATGCAACATTTGTCTTTCTGGCTTATTTCACTTCATATGATAAGTGAAAGGCTCATCCATGCTGTAGCATATTACAGGATTTCCTTTCTTTTTAAAAGCTGAATAATATTCCATTGTATGTATACACCACGTTTTCTTTATCCGTTCATCTGTTGATGGACATTTAGGTTGTTTCCACCTCTTGGCTATTGTGAATAATGCTACAGTGAACGTGAGATTGCAAGTATCTCTTGAGACACTGCTTTCAATTCTTATTTTTGGTGTGTGTGTGTTGTTTTATTTTATTGCAGTATAGTTGATTTACAATGTTGTGTAAGTTTCAGGTGTACAGCAAAGTGATTCAGTTATACATGTACATATATTCATGCTTTTTTAGATTCTTTTCTCATATAGGTTATCACAGAATATTGAATAGAATTCCCTGTGCTATACAGTAGGTCCTTGTTGGTTATCTATCTTATATGTAGTAGTGTATGTGTGTGTTCATCCCAGGCTTCTGATTTATCCCTCCCAACCCCCTATGTTTCCCCTTTGGTAACCATAAGTTTGTTTTTGCCATCTGTAAGTCCATTTCTGTTTTGTAAATAAGTTCATTTGTTTCTTTTCTTTCTTTTTTTAAATTAGATTCCACATATGAATGATATCATATGATATTTGCCTTTCTTTCTCTGACTTACTTCACTTAGTATAATAATCCCAAGGTCCAACCATGTTGCTGCAAATGGCATTATTTCGTTCTTTTTTATGGCTGAGTAATATTCCCTTGTATATAGGTACCACCACAGCTTTACCCATTCCTCTGTTGATGGACATTTAGGTCAGTTCTTTTGGATTAATACCCAGAAGTGAGATTTCTGGATCATATGTTAGCTCTATTTTTAATTTTTGAGGAGCTTCCATACTCTTTATCATAGTAGCTGCACATTTTACATTTTCAGCAATAGTGCACAAGGGTTCCAATTTTTTCACATCCTTACCAACACTTGTTATTTTCTGTTACTTTGTTTTTGTTTTTATAATGGCCATCTTAACATGTATGAGTTGATATCTCGTGGTTTTGGTTTGCATTTCATGATGATTGGTGATACTGAGCATCTTTTCATATACCTTTTGGTCATTTATATGTCTTCTTTGGAGAAATGTCTAATCAAGTCCTTTGCCCATTTTAAAATTGGGTTGTTTAACTTTTTGCTATTGAATTGTGAATTTATTTGTTTTGAATATGACCCCTTAACAGATACGTGGTTTGCAAATATTTCCTCCCATTCTGTAGGTTGCCTTTTTACTCTGTTGATTGTTTCTTTTGCTGCACAAAAGCTTTTTAGTTTAATGTAGTCCCACTAGTCTATTTTTACATTTGTTGTCTATGCTTCTGGTGTCATATCCAAGAAATCACGCCAAGATAAATGTTATGGAGGTTTTTCTGTGTGTTTTTTCTAGTAGTTTTATACTTTGAGACCTGTAATCCTTTTGAGTTAATTTTTGGGTATGATGTAAGATAAAGGTCTAATTTCATTCTTTTGCATGTGGATATCCAGTTATGCCCGTACCATTTGTTAAAGGGACTGTCCTTTCTCCATCATGTAGACTTGGCACCCTTGTCAAAGATCATTTGACCTATATGTGTGGGTTTATTTCCGGGCTCTCTGTTCTGTTCCATTGGTCTATATTTCCATCTTTACACCAGTACCATACTGTTTTGATTACTTTGTAAAATGTTTTTAAGTAAGTGTGAGGCCTCGAGCTTCATTCTTTCTCAAGATTGTTTTAGCTATTCAGGGTCCTTTGTGGTTCCATATGAATTTTGGTATTGTTTTTTCTATTTCTACAAAAAATGCCATTGGGATTTTGATAGGGATCACATTGAATCTGTATGTCCCTTTGGGTAGTATGGACATTTTAACAATATTAAGTCTCTCAATCCATGAACATGTGATGTCTTTCCATTTATCTGTGTCATCAGCAGTGTTTTATAGTTTTCATTGAACAGGTCTTTTGCCTTCTTGGTTAAGTTTATTCCTATGTATTTTATTCTTCTGATGCTGTTATAAATGGGATTGTTTCTTAGTTTCCCTTTTGGATTATTTGTTGTTAATATATAGAAACATAGCTATTTTGTATCCTGCAACTTTGCTGAATTCATTTATTAGTGCTAATACGGTGTGTGTGTGTGTGTGTGTGTGTGTGTGTAAGTGTAATCTTCAGGGTTCTTTACATATAAGACATATTATCTACAAAGAGAGATAATGTTACTTCTTTTTTCCTGATTTGGATGCCTTTCATTTCTTTTTGTTGCCTAATTACTCTGGCTAGGATTTCCAATACTATGCTGAAAAGAAGTGGCAAGAGTGGGCATCCTTGTATTGTTCATGATCTTTAGAGTAAGATGTTAGCTGTGATCTTTTCATATATGGCCTTTATTGTATTAAGGTAATTTCCTTTTGTTCCTAGTTCGTTGAGTGTTTTTGTCATGAAATGGTATTTTGTCAGATGTTTTTTCTGTATCTATTGAGATGACCATGTGATATTTTCCCCTTCATTCTGTTAATATGGTATATCACATTGATTGATTTTCATATGTTGAACCATGCTTGCATCCCATGGATAAATTCTACTTGGTATATGATCCTTTTAATGTGTTGTCAAATTCAGTTTTTAAGTGTTTTGCTGAGGATTTTTGCATCTATATTCCTCAGGAATATTAGCCCGTTGGTTTTTGTTGTTGTTCTTCTTCTTCTTATAGTGTTTTTTTCCTGGCTTTGGCAACAGGGTAATGTTGGCCTCATAAAATGAGTATGGAAGTGTTTTACCTCTTCAAATTTGGGAAGATTTCGAGAAAGATTGATGTTAACTTTTCTTTAAATGTTTGGTAGAATTCTCCAGTGAAGCCATCTGGTGCTGGTCTTTTTTTACTGGGAGGGTTTTGATTATTGATTCAGTCTCCTTACTTACTTACAAGTGTGTTCAGATTTTCTTTTTCTTTATGATTCAGTCTTGGTAGATTATATGTTTCTAGGAATTTACCCATTTCTTCTAAGTAATCCCATTTGTTGGTATATAATTGTTTATAGTAGTCTCTGTGATTCTTTTTATCTTTGTGGCATCAGTTGTAATATCTCCTTTTTCATTTCTGATTTTATTTGAGTCTTCTCTCATTTTTTCTTGGCTTAGGCTGAAAATTCATCAGTTTTGTTGATTATTTCAAACATCAGCTCTTAGTTAGATTGATTTTGTCTGTTGTTTTCCTCTTCTCTTTTCATTTATTTCTAGTCTTTATTGAGGACTAAATTCCTCACTTCTACTAACTTTGGGCTTAGTTTGTTCCTCTTTTTCTAGTTACTTGAAGTGTAAAGTTAGGTTGTTTATTTTTTAATGTAGGCCTCTAGTACTATGAACTTTCCTCTTAGTACTGCTTTCCCTGCATCCCATAAGTTTTGGTATTTTGTATTTTATTTTCATTTGTCTCATGATATTTTCTAATTCTCTTTCGATTTCTTCTTTGGCCCATTGGTTGTTCAAGCAAAAGTTGTTTAATTTCTATATATTTGTGAATTTTCCAGGATAGATGACATGTTAGGTTACAAACAACAGATTTAAGAAGATTGAAATCATACCAAGTATGTTTTCCAGCCACAATATACTGAAACTAAAAATCAATAGCACTTTTCCTTTACCCTTTTCTTCTTAAATTTATTATCTATCCTGGAGCATGTTCCATGTGTGCTTGAGAAGAATGTGTATTCTGGTGCTGTTGGGTGTTACGTTTTGTTCATGTCTGTTAGTTCCATTTCGTCTACAGTGTTGTTCAAGTCCTTATTGATATTCTTTGTGGAAGTTTTATCCAGTATTGAAATCCCCTACTATTATTGTGTTGTATATTTCTCCCCTCTGTTCTTCCATTGTTTGCTTTATATATTGGTTTCTTTGCTTTGGGGTACATATATGCTTATAATTGGTACATCTTCCTGGTGAGTTGACTCTTTTGTCATTATATAATATCTTTCTCTCTCTTGTAGCTCTTTTTTCTGAGTTTTTAAAAAAATTGAATTATAGTTGATTTATAGTATTATGTTAATTTCAGGTGTACAGCATAGTGATTCAGTATTTTTGCAGATTATATTCCATTATAGGTTATTACAAGATATTAGGTATAATTCCCTGTGCTATATAGTATTATTTCAGATTTTTATCTGTTTTAAGAAAACTAGAAGGCAGTCCTATATTAAATAAATTTTAACTGCTATTGTATGGCATGTGACTGAGTAGATAACAGTGTCTCTTTCAAATTGACCTGATTCTTTTTGTTGCTGGAATATTTGGCATATAGTGAAAGTTCATGGATATTTTAATCACTTGAACCACATTTTCATTGGTTCACTCAGTTGGAGTGACATCCGCTGCTCATTTCAAAGATGGTGATCAAAATGCTGGCTTCTGGATTATACATCTTAATATTACGCTTTAAGTCTATTGTAGTTTGGAGAATATGAACTGTTTTAAAGCTTTGTTATAGAAATATATGATAGAATTTCTAGGGATCACATTTTGTAAACTCTTGGCCTTTTAATTCACTGTAAAAGCAGACTTGTGCCTAAGTATGGTAGACTAGAAGCATTTGTGTTATTCTGTTTGAAAACAAATACAATTTAAATAGTTACATATGTTTTGTAAATAAAATTTGATTCCAAATGAATTGTAAACCAAATATTATTATTGTATGATATGTATCTTTCTCCTGCTTCTCTAAACTCTTCCAATTTTTTATTTGTTCTGGATTATAGTTGTTCTCTTATTATAAATTATGTGCCAGTCACACATCACGTCATGCACCTTTTCTTTGTTCATTGTTGGTTTGTTGATATGCATCTCTGTGGAAGGTATACTCAGGGATATTTGGGATTGTTAGAAGTTTTTTCTTCTTTCATTTCTTTCACTGCTTTTGATTAAGTTCTGTTAGTTTTATCACAGTATCATTTGAATTCCTCCTTTATTTGGATTCCCTCCATTACAGTTCAAGAATGAATTTCTTTCATAAGTTATTAAAATAATTCCTCCCTCTATTTCCATTCTTTCAGTTTCTTTCTTCCTCTAGTCTGTATTTTACATAGTTTCCCTATAGTGATCTTTCTAGAATATAAATTTCCTCATATCCTTCATTGGTTCCTTATTTTTTATATTCTGTTACTTATTAAGGAATTGGATAAATACTAATTTTTCTGTATGTATATAAATATTAAAAGGCAAAGAGATGCTAAATAAGATAATGCCACTTCCCATGCTATTACCAGGGAGACTCAACATAGTATAAAAGTAAGCCTAGGGGCAGCCAAGAAGTTTATGTCAGAGTGACACGTAGTAGTAATTGTATTGGTCTGTTAATGTTTTTAGTGTCCTGTTTATTACTGCAGTTTCATTTTATTACAAAATCTTTCTGGATTTTCTTATCTTAAATAAATTTAGAGAATTATTTTATTATTCATTTATTTATTTTTAAAATAAATTTATTTCTTTTATTTATTTATTTTTGGTTGCATTGGGTCTTCATTGCTGCGCACTGGCTTTCTCTAGTTGTGGTGAGCGGGGGCTACTCTTCGTTGCCGTGCACGGGCTTCTCTTTGTGGTGGCTTCTCTTATTGTGGAGCATGGGCTGTAGGGCACGCAGGCTTCAGTAGATGTGGCGCATGGGCTCAGTAGTTGTGGCTCGTGGTCTCTAGAGCACAGGCTCAGTAGCTGTGGCACACGAGCTTAGTTGTTCTGCGGCATGTGGGACCTTCCCGGACCAGGGCTTGAACCCGTGTTCCCTGCATTAGCAGGTGGATTCTTAACCACCGCACCACCAGGCAAGCCCCTAGAGAATTATTTTAAAGCATAAGTTCTTCTATAAAATACTATCTAGTGTGAAGTAGTGTCATCGTTAGGGTAAGAATTATTGTGTATTATTATGTTTAAGATCTAGCAATGGATTTAACCTAACATACAGGTATTTGTTCAATAAATTTTGTTGAATCAATGCTGTCAGCAAACCTACTTTCGCTGAGCCTGTTCAGCATAGCCTTAGTTCCGTTTCTAGCATGTAGCAGAAAAATGGGTCCGTTGTTAGTTAAACCATTTGCCTTTTTTTTTCTTTCCTGCAGTACACGGGCCTCCCACTGCTGCAGCCTCTCCCGTTGTGGAGCACAGGCTCCGGACGCGCAGGCTCAGCGGCCCTGGCTCACGGGCCCAGGTGCTCCGCGGCATGTGGGACCTTCTCGGACCGGGGCACGAACCCGTGTCCCTTGTATTGGCAGGCGGACTCCCAACCACTGCGCCACCAGGGAAGCCCCATTTGCCTTTTTCTGTTGTTGTTTTCATTTTTTTATACAGTAGGTTCTTATTAGTCATCCATTTTATACACATCAGTGTATACATGTCAATCCCAATCTCCCAGTTCATCACATCACCCCCACCCCCACCCCCACCACTTTCCCCTCTTGGTGTCCATACGTTTGTTCTCTACATCTATGTCTCTGTTTCAGCCCTGCAAACTGGTTCATCTGTGCCACTTTTCTAGGTTCCACATATATGCGTTAATATACGATATTTGTTTTTCTCTTTCTGACTTACTTCACTCTGTATGACAGTCTCTAGACCATCCACATCTCTACAAATGGCCCAATTTCATTCCTTTTTATGGCTGAGTAATATTCCATTGTATATATGTTGTTGTTTTTAATCTACTTTCTTAAAACTACTTTTATTATGTTGGATACCATTTTAGTTTAAAAGAATCAGATTGAGTATCAAAAGAGTGAAAACAGAGGGGGACCTTGAAGATGGCGGAAGAGTAAGACGCGGAGATCTAATTTTTAAAAAAAAAAAAAAAAAAAAAAAGAGTGAAAACATTTAGCAAGTGCATTTTGAGGCTGAAAAAATAATTTGGGGTATTTACAACCAGTTTTTGTCTTGAATATATAAACTTGGATTCTGGACTTTGCAACTCAGATAAAGTATGTAATTTTTAGCACAGGCCTTAACTCCTCTATGCCTTAGCCACCCTTTATGAATAATAAGCATTATGTAAGTGTTTTCTGTTTTTGGCTGTTAGGGCGTGTTAAAGAAAAAAAGAGTAACAATCTTATTTGTCTCACATAGATGGTGTTAGCATGAAATAACAAGATAACTGATCATAGCTTGTTCTTTGGGGAGAACTGATCATAGCTTGTTCTTTGGGGAGAAAAGGTAGCAAATGTTGTGCATTAGTAGCATTATTCTTTGGTCCGTCTGCAAACTAATGTCTATTGTCACCATGCCAACAATTATGTACTCCCCAAATTATTTATAAAATCATTTTTTCAAGTTTTGTTGAGATATAATTGACCGAGCACTGTGTAAGTTTAAGTGTGCAGTATAATGATTTGACTTACGTGCATCCTAGAAAGTCATTTTAAAATATAAATAAGCAGCATCTCAGACTGTTTGGTCTTACTGTGCATAGTTTATTTTTATGTATGCATTAGCAATATTTTTTTTATTAGTTTCACATTTTTAAGTACTTCACTTTCAGTAAACATTTTTCAAATGGAGACGTGTATAAGGAACAAAATGAGTACCTTCCCTTTCTCTGATTCTTAACTCCCTGCTATTGTCAGTTTGGTTTGTGGTTTAAGGTTGCCATTTTATAAAATGTCTTTACTTTATTTAAAA
Source organism: Neophocaena asiaeorientalis asiaeorientalis (assembly GCF_003031525.2). Lineage (NCBI taxonomy): Eukaryota > Metazoa > Chordata > Mammalia > Artiodactyla > Phocoenidae > Neophocaena > Neophocaena asiaeorientalis. The sequence goes on along the minus strand of NW_020172632.1, from coordinate 3,345,268 downwards.
GTAATGTTCACTCGATTACTTTTATTCCTCATGTCACTTTTGTTGTCTGCAAAGCAAGGCAGTGACTATCAGAAGCATAGACTTACGTTTTTTAACACCTTTAGTTTCTTCCATTCATCTTTCAGTCTCCTCTTCCTCTGATAATTCCCTATCATCTTCCTTTGAAAGATTATAAAATAGCTTTTCTCCTTTTTAAAGGAATAAACATACATAGTAATGGCTCGGACATACATACACAAGCATATCTTGGAGATACTGTGGGTTCGGTTCCAAGTCCACTGCGATAAAGTGACTATTACAGTAAAGCAAGTTACATGAATTTTTCGGTTTCCCGGTGTGTAAAAAAGTTGTTTACACTATACAACTTATTAAATGTGCAACTATATTAAATGTGCAGTGGCATTATGTCTAAGAAAATAATGCAAATGCCTTAATTAAAAAATATTTTATTGCTAAAAAATGCTAACCATCATCTGAGCCTTCAGCGAGTCAGAATCTTTTTGCTGGTTGAGGATCTTGCCTCAAGTTGATGACTGCTTGACTGATAAGGAGGGTGGTGGTTGCTGAGGGCTGGGGTGCCTGCGGCAGTTTCTTAAAATAAGACAATGGTTTGTCACATCAGTTGACTCTTCCTTTCACAAATGAGCTCTCTGTAGTGGGTGATGCTGTTTGTTAGCATTTTACCCACAGTGAGCTTCTTTCAAAATTGGAGTCAATCCTCTCAAACCCTGCCACTGCTTTATCAACTAAGTTTATGTAATATTCTAAATCCTTTGTTGTCATTTCAGCAATCTTCACAGCATCTTTGCTAGTAGCAGATTTTATCCCAAGAAATCATTCTCTTTGCTCATCCATTAGAAGCAACTCCTCGTCTGTTCAAGTGTAATTGCGAGATCACAGCAATTCAGTCACATCTTCAGGCTCTACTTCTGATTCTAGTTCTCTTGCTGTTTGCACCACATCGGCAGTTACTTCCTCCACTGAAGTCTTGAACTCCTCAAAGTCATCCATGAGGGTTGGAATCCACTTCAAACTTCTGTTTATGTTGGTATTTTGACCTCTTCCCATGAATCATGACTTTTCTTAATGGCATATAGAATAGTGAATCCTTTCCAGAAGCTTTCAATTTACTTTGCTCAGATCCATCAGAGGAATCACTATCTATGGCAGCTATAGCCAAATGAAATGTATTTCTTAAATAATAAGACTTGAAATGACTCCTTGATCCATGGGCTGCAGATAGATGTTGTGTTAGCAGGCATTGAAACAACACGAGGGCTTCCCTGGTGGCACAGTGGTTGAGAGTCCGCCTGCCGATGCAGGGGACGCGGGTTCATGCGACGGTTCGGGAAGATCCCACATGCCGCAGAGCGGCTGGGCCCATGAGCCATGGCCGCTGAGCCTACGCGTCCGGAGCCTGTGCTCCTCAACGGGAGAGGCCACAACGGTGAGAGGCCCGCGTCCCGCTACAAAAAAAAAAAAAAAAAAAAAACATGAATCTCTTTGTACATCTCCGTCAGAGCTCTTGGATGATCAGCTGCAGTGTCAGTGAGCAGTAGTAGTTTGGAAGGAGTCTTTTTTTTCTGAGCAGTAGGTTTCAACAGTGGGCTTAAAATATTCAGCAAATCATGTTGTTGTCAGATGTGCTGTCGTCCAGGCTTTGTTTTTCCATTTATAGAGCACAGGCAGAGGAGATTTACTGTAATTCTTAAGGGCCCTAGGATTTTCAGAATGGTAAATGAATATTGGCTTCAGCTTAAACTCACTAGCTGCATTAGCCCCTAACAAGAGAGTCAGCCTGTCCTTTGAAGCTTTGTAGTCAGGCATTGACTTCTCTCTAGCTATGAAAATCCTAGATGGCATCTTCTTCTAATATAAGGCTATTTTATCTATATGAGAATCTGTTGTATACTGTATTTACCTTCATTAATTATCTTAACTAGATCTTCTGGCTGACTTCCCATAGCTTCTACCTCAACACTTGCTGCTTCACCTTGCATTTTCTTTTCATGGCGACGGCTTCTTTCCTTAGCTGCATACTTCTGTAGCTTCCTCACTTCTCTCAGCCTTCATAGAATTGAGGTGGGACCTTGCTCTGAATTAGGCTTTGGCATAAGTGAATGTTGTGGTTAGTTTGATCTCTGCAGAGCTCTAGAACTTACTACATGTCACCAACATGGCCACTGTCTTATCATTTGGGTATTCACTGGAGTAGCACTTTTAATTTTCTTCGAGAACTTTTCCTTTGCATTCACAACTTGGATAATGTTTGGTGCGAGAGGCCTAGCTTTTGGCCTATCTTGGCTTTTGACATGCTTTCCTCACTATGCTTAATCATTTTCAGCTTTTGATTTTAAAGTGAGAGACATGACTCTTCCTTTCACTTGAACACTTAGAGGCCATTGTAAGGTTATTAATTGTCCTAATTTCCATACTGTTGTGTCTCAGGGATTAGGGAGGCCCAAGGAATGGAGAGACAGTGGAATGGCCAGATGGTGGAGCACAACAAGAAACACACAACAAGAAACACAACATCAAGTTTCTTGTCTTATATGGGCAATGTTCATGGTGCCCCCAAACAATTGCAATAGTAACATCAAAGATCACTTGATCACGGATCACCATAACAGCTATAATAATAATGGAGATTGAAGTTTTGTGAGACTTACCAAAATGTGGCACAGAGGAATGAAATTAGGAAATGTTATTGGAAAAATGGCTCCAATAGACTTTCTGGTTGCCACAGATCTTCAATTTGTAAGAAATGCAATATCTGCAAAGTGCAATAAAATGAGGTAGGCCTGTAATAGTAAATAACACTGTGCTTTCCCAAGTTCACATATTTAGCAATTACTGCTGAAAATTAGGAAGTAAATTCCAAAAGACTTTTGTGCGATCAGAATAGGTCATTTTATTATAGATGTTTTTTGATTACTTTGGGCTTAATATTATGCTAAGTTCTTAGGCTCTGTGTAAATAAGACATTCCTTATCCCAGAAGACTCCATGGTCTATCTAGATAGAGGGAGGAAGAAGACATGGAAATAGCGGACACTCATTCATTCATTCATTCATTCACACACACACATACATATAATACACATTACCTCCCATACACCAGCCACTATGCTCACTCTCCTTAGTTCCGTACGACGCTTATCACAACACTGTGAGGCAGATGTTATTATCCGCCTTTCGAAGATGAATAAACAGAGGCTCAGAGAATTCCTGAACCACAAATTCAGTCTTAAATGAATCTAGAATTCATGATCTTTCCAATAAAATAATGTCTATTATGAAAATACATGCAGAATGCTATGAGAATATTGAAAAGGAAGCAATTCAATTTTAGTTGGTGACGTGGGAGTATGGGAAGGGAATAAATTCAGTTGTAAGATTGGTGAGGAAAGATTTCAGAGAGGGACCAGGCTATGAAATACGAGTTAAAGTATGTCATGTGGGCAAAGTGTGGGGAAGTTTATTCTAGGCAAGGAAAAACACAGAGGCAGGAATCATAATGGTGTGTCTGGAGGAATATGCAGTCATGAGCATAAAGTTGGGGTTGTGGTCTTCAGTTAGCTGAAAAGTCCACTTAAATAGAACTTCTCCTTTTCTATCAGTGACAGTTTCATGCTACAGTTCCCTCTCCTGAGCCTACCGCAGTCCCTGCCTCTGCTCTTTTATACTCATTGACTTACTTCTTTTCACATTATCTTGACATAGCCAGAACCTGTATCCCCATATTATAGACGTGAGAACAGACATAAGAGAATAAGTAAGTGAGTTCATTGGTTCATGGAGATTAATCGATATGGAGGGAGCTGTAAAAACTAGTCGAGCTGACCACGAAGTAAGCAGTCTTTTTTTGTCTTAGGGTTATCTAGTTTGTGCTTAAATTCTTTTAGCAGTGGGATGCTCATTAATTTTAAGGCAATAATTCCATTGTTCAGTGACTCTGACAAAAATTTTATAAATAAAAACGCTGTACCTCAACCACATGCAAAACAGAGGTATCGTTAAATGTATTAATTTTTTAAATTTTTTATTTATTTATTTTTAATCTTTATTGGAGTATAATTTAACATAATCTCTTCAAATATTTTCTCAGTCCCTTTCTTTTTCTCTTCTTCTTCTGGGACCCTTATAATTCGAATATTGGTGCGTTTAATGTTGTTACAGAGGTCTCTGAGACTGTCCTGAGTTCTTTTAATCCTTTTTCTTTATTCTGCTCTGCAGTAGGTATTTCCACTGTTTTATCTTCTAGGTCACTTATCTGTTCTTCTGCCTCAATTATTCTGCTACTGATCCCATCTAGAGTATTTTTAA
>NW_020172632.1:3314328-3340837 GCF_003031525.2 Neophocaena asiaeorientalis asiaeorientalis | reverse complement strand
GTGGAGCTGGGAGGTCTCTTGTGGACCAGTGTCCTGAAGTTGGCTCTCCCACGTCAGAGGCACAGCACTGACTCCTGGCTGCAGCGCGAAGAGCCTTTCATCCACACGGCTCAGAATAAAAGGGAGAAAACGTAGAAAGAAAGAAAGGAAGGAAGGAAGGAAGAAATAAATAAAATAAATTAAAGTAAGATAAAGTAAAATAAAGTAATTATAATAAAAAATAATTATTAGGAAAAAAATTTTTTTAGAAAAGTAAAAGCAAACAAACAAACAAAACAAAAAAACCGGCTAAAATAATAAATCTTGCTCTCAAAGTCCACCTCCTCAATTTGGGATGATTCGTTGTCTGTTCAGGTATTCCAGGGATGCAGGGTACATCAAGTTGATTGTGGAGCTTTAATCCGCTGCTTCTGAGGCTGCAGGGAGGTTTCCCTTTCTCTTCTTTGTTCGCACAGGTCCCGGGGCTCACTTGATTTTGGCCCCGCCTCTGCGTATAGGTCGCTGGAGGGCATCTGTTTTTCGCTCAGACAGGACGGGGTTAAAGGAGCAGCTGATTCGGGGGCTCTGGCTCACTCAGGCCAGGGGGAGGTAGGGGCATGGTGTGGGATGAGCCTGCGGCGGCAGAGGCCGGCAGGACGTTGTTCCAGCCTGAGGCACGCGTGCGTTCTCCTGCGGAAGTTGTCCCTGGATCCCGGGACCCTGGCAGTGGCGGGCTGCACAGGCTCCCCGGAAGGGAGGTGTGGATAGTGACCTGTGCTCGCACACAGGCTTCTTGGTGGCGGCAGCAGCAGCAGCCTTAGCGTCTCATGCCCGTCTCTGTGGTCCGCGCTGTTAGCCATGGCTCGCGCCCGTCTCTGGAGCTCCTTTAAGCAGCGTTTTTAATCCCCTCTCCTCACTAACCAGGAAACAAAGGGAAGAAAAATTCTCTTGCCTCTTTGGCAGGTCCAGACTTTTCCCTGGACTCCCTCCCGGCTAGCCGTGGTGCACTAACCCCCTGCAGGCTGTATTCATGCCGCCAACCCCAGTCCTCTCCCTGCGCTCCGACCGAAGCCCGAGCCTCAGCTCCCGCCGGCCCCGCAGGTGAGCAGACAAGCCTCTCGGGCTGGTGAGTGCTGTTCGGCACCGATCCACTGTGCGGGAATCTCTCCGCTTTGCCGTCAGCACCCCTGTTGCTGTGCTCTCCTCCGCGGCTCCAAAGCTTCCCCCCTCCGCCACCCGTAGTCTCCACCCGCGAAGGGGCTTCCTAGTGTGTGGAAACCTTTCCTCCTTCACAGCTGCCTCCCAGTGGTGCATGTCCCGTCCCTATTCTTTTGTCTCTGTTTATTTTTTCTTTTGCCCTACCCAGGTACGTGGGGAGTTTCTTGCCTTTTGGGAGGTCTGAGGTCTTCTGCCAGCGTTCAGTGGGTGTTCTGTAGGAGTTGTTCCACGTGTAGTTGTATATCTGATGTATTTTCTGAGAGATGAGAAGTGCTTCCAGACACCAGAACTCCAGGCTAAGATCAGAGGAACAGGACAGATTGCTTACATTTCCCCTGAAATTGTTTACATTTCACCGTGGGGACAAGGACACTGGCAGCAGAAGTTCTGGGACGTACTCCTTGACGTGAGCCCTCCCAGAGTCTTTCATTAGCCCCACTGAAGAGCCCATGTTGGCAGTGTTCTTTATTTTTGTTGTGGTGGTTTTACAGGAGTATACATTTGTCAGATACCATCTCATCAAACTGCCTCTTGGATAAGTTCAAGTGCATTACTGTAGCACATATACCCTTTCTTATCTGGTCTTATCCTACCTTTCTAGCCCTACTGCTTTCCTTCCCTTGTAAGTACCTAGTTCTGATTTCATTGTATGCCTACTATGTGCCAGGTGCTCTTCTAGTCGTTTAAGGATAGGCTTGACATTAAAATGTTTGTTAAGCTTTTACGGTAAGCAGCTTCAGGGGTTAATAAAATACAGTCCCCAAAGGACAAATTAAGCAGTTGGGTAGTATGACAGAAAGCCACCACCTTTAGACAGAAGTGATTATTAAGGTAATCTAGTATGAAGCAGTAGTTCTGTGGCAAAGCTGTGGATTATGGACAGTCCACAGCAACATCTAGCTGGTACCAACATGCTTGATAGCTAAGCCATTTCTTCTATTCCTCCATCCCTCTCATCTTCAGATTCTACCATTTATTAAACTCCATAGGAGTGTTTCTAATTTTATATGCATAAAAATCACCTTGGGAAGGGAATGGGGGATTGATTAAATGTATAAGTCCTGGGCCAAATACTATAGATTTAGATTCTAATTCTATAATGGGGTAGAGCCCACAAATCTGCATTTTTGAAAACAAATAGTACAGGTGATTCTGATGAAATTGAAGAACTATGTCTTAAGAAACATTGCTAAAGAGTCTTTCACAGATTACTGTCTTGTGCATCACCTTTTCCATTTTCAACATAAGCAGTTTATACTTTCCTTCACTTTTTCTTATCTTGCTGTTTTAATACCCTCTGCTAATAGGTTTCCTCTTTTCTGTTTCCCATTCAATTCTTTGCTCTACTGCTAGATTTTCTTGCTTAAAATGAATGAATAACAAGTTCCTCAATATACATGGTTGCAATCTGGCACTTAGAAGAAAGACTTTCAACAGGCATTAGTTGCTTTGTTCACTCTTTCTTTCTTGAGTCCTAGGATAGAAATTGCCTTCCTCTGTTTTTGAATAATTCATTTCCAACCGCATTCCTGCTCCATTGTTTGTTGTAGAAAATTTATGAAATGGACAAAAGTGTGGAAAAAGTAAAAATTACCAGTAATTCTACTTTTAACTACAGTTAGCATTTTGCTGCATTTACTTCCAGTTTCATTCTATGTCTGTTGTATAAATCTATGTTTTACAAAATTGAGATATACTATATTTGATGCTTTAGAAACTGCTTTTTTTTTACTTGTAGTATTATATCATCATCATTTTCCATATTTTAAAATACTCTTGAAGCACACAGTTTTTAAAGCCTGTGCTATGATTTATCGTAGCATTTTCCTTTTGCTGGTTATTTTGAACTCCCCTCCATTCCTGATCTCTCACTATAACATACTGCAGTGAAGTTTGTTGAACCTCAGTGATTATTTTTCTACATAGAGATGCCTAGAGGTACAATTCTGCATGAGAGGGGATGCACATTTTAAAAGTTTTAGATATATTCTACCAAATTACTCTTTAGAGAAGTCTTATTTTAAATTGCCATCAACAGTATACTAATTTATAGTTTTGCCAGTAGTTTGTGATATTAAAAAAACAAAACCAACAAAGACCTCAAGAGATCAGAGTATAAAACTCTTAGAAGAAAATATAAGGAAAAGCTTCATGACATTGGGTTTGGCAGTGATTTATTGTATATGATACCAAAATACAGGAACAAAAGAAAAAGTAAGTGAATCAGATCTCATCAGAATTCAGAAGTTGTGCATCACAGGATGCTATCCATAGAATGAAAAAGCAACCTACAGAATGGTAGAAGATATTTTTGAACCATATATCTGATAAGGGACTAATATCCAGAATATATAAAGAACTCATACAATTCAACAGCAACAAAAAACAACCCAAGTAAAATTGTTCCCACTACAAAAAAGAAATGATAATAATGTGATATGATAGAGGTGTTAGCTAATGCTACAGTGGTAATCATATTTCAATGTATAAACGTATCAAATCAACCCATGTATACATTAAACTTACACAATGGTTATATGTCCATGATATCTTAATAAAAAAATTTTTTTAAATGGGCAAAGGACTTGAATAGTTGTTTCTCCAGAGAAGATATACAGGTGACCAGTAAACACATGGAAAGATGCTGAACAACATGAATCATCAGCAAAATGCAAATCAAAACCACAGTGAGATACTACTTCATACCCCTTAGAATGACTGTTCTAAAAAACAACCAAACAAACAAAAAGTAACAAGCGTTGGCAAGGATATGAAGAAATTCGAACCCTTGTGCATTGCTGGTAGGAATGTAAAATGGTGCAGCTGCTGGAGAAAGAGTATGGCAGTTCTTTAAAAAAATTAAACATAGAATTACCATATGATCCATCAATTTCACTTTTGAGTATATACCCCAAATAAATGAAAGTAGGAACTTTTACAGAAAAACAGAACAAAAAGTAGAAGCAACCCAAGTGACCATCGACTGCTGAATGGATAAGCAAAAGGTGGTATGTACATACAGTAGAATATTGTTCAGCTTTAAAGAGGAATGGAATTCTGCCATATACTACAACATGGATGAATGTCGAAGACACTATGCTAAATGTTTCATAAGCCAGATGCAACAAGGACAAATATGTGTTATACCACTTACAAGAGATACCTATAATAGTCAGATTCCAGCAAGTAGATAGTGGTTACCAGGGGCTGGGGGGAGGTGGGAATGGGGAGTTATTTAATGGATACAGAGTTGCACTGTGGGCTGATGAAAAGTTTTGTAGATGGATAGTGATGGTGGTTGCACAATGTGGAATGTACTTAATGTCACTGAACTGTACACTTTAAAGTGGCACATTTTTATGGTATGTATCTTTTATTACAATAAAAAGGAAAAGAAAAAAAGCTTTGTCAGTTTAGAAATAAATGGTATCTTATGTTTTCAGTTTAGTTTTCTTTTACTACTCAGTTAATACACTAGGTTTATTGGCTCTTTTGTATGTAAGTTTATGTTTCTATTGTGACTTTCTTTTAAATTTTTAAAAAATTTATAAGAATTTTTTATATATTAATGAGATTATCCTTTCATCCATTACTTGTTTAGCAAATATTTTCCCCATTTATATTTTCATTTTATTGTGCTTTTCAAGATACAGAAGTTTTTTTATTTTTACAGTATTGGACTTTTCCTTCACAGTTTTTCTTTCTGTTTGTGCTTAGGAAACCCTTCCCATTCTGACATATTACTCAGTTTCTGTATTTTCCAAAGTGCTTAACTTAGTGCCGTACACATATTGGGTAGAATGTGAACGTGAGGTTTTAGAACTGGAAGAGCCCTTAGAGGACATTTAGTCTAAATGCTTTATTTTACAGGTATGTAAACTTAAAACTCAGGGAGGCTGCCCTGCCATGGTAGTTAGTAGCAGACTCCAGAGCAGCCAGTCACTGTCTTTTGACTTTTAGCCCAGTCTGTTATCCACTGAACTAAAACAATTCTGCTGTATGGATAGTGAGCACAGAGTGTCTTTATTTGGGTAAAGGTTCTACAATACAAGAAGCAAAGAGGTAAACAGAAAACAAAGTTTCTAATGAAAAGTGTTTGATAATCTTTACTGATCATTATGCCTCATAAATGACTGGAACTTTTTCTCCCTGTAAAATTATTTTAAATACTTCCCTTACATGTTAGTTATAATCATTAGGTTTCTTTCTGTATTAAGGGGAACATTAATATTTAGGAAAAAAAGACTTCTGTCTTTTAATCTTACAGACACAATTAAACATCAGCCTTTATAGCAATCTTATAGAGTGTTTTGTATGCATTGTTGGGTATAATCTCAAATCCTGTAGGACCCATTGACACACTGTAAATAACCTAAAAATGAGTAGCGTTTTCTGGAATCCTTTTGTTTCAGACTGCCTACATATGCACATATTTATGATTCTTGTTGATAATTACAGGTGTTACAGAAATGATCTTTTTGTTTAAATTTATATGTTTGAGCAGCAAGATATACAAGGGCTGCATCTTTGACCATCTGAGATGGGAAGGTATAGAGGGAAAAACAATGGAACATTGCCTTGTAGTCTTTGCCATTAACTTACTACTTGTTCTTGGGTAAGTCATATCCCAGAATGATTTTAAACAGCCTCTGAGCTGGGTCCTTTCTAGCCCTGAAAGTCTAATGTTGTTGCTTCTGCTATAGAATCTTAATCTGATTTTTCTCAAAAGAATAGTTTCACAGTTGAAACAAGTGTTTGTAGGGGTTGGTGGCTTATAATGTTTAAAATAAGGAAATGAATGGAGGCAGTAGAAGATTTCTGACATTACAAAAAATGGGATTTGAACAAAGGAGGAAGAAATTCGCTTTTGAGAATTGTGCTTGAGAAAAATCCACATGATATATTATTTCTCATTTTGTTTTTTCTAGGTGACAGGTTTGATTTTCTTGTGTCTACTGGTAGACTAAGTCTCATTTTTCTTTGGGGTTGGTTCTTACTTTTTGGTGCCATGTTGTGTTGATATTTTTTAATTCAAAAAAATGGAACAAGGCGTCATTAATATGAAATGTATTCTTAGCTTTTTTTAAAAAATTAATGTGGAATTTGAGGCCCAGAGAGGGCCTATAAATTGGCTCAGTAATTAATAGTTACTTGATAGAATTGGGGTAATGCTTTTGAACCTAGTGATCATTACTTTTGTACAGTCAGTCTCAAGGAATCCCCCAAATTTCTGAACTATACTTTTGAGAATCACTGCTTTAGATGCGCCAAAATAATGTCATAAAGATGTCTCAAAAGGATCAGCCTATATGCATGAAATGTAAGGACCTGTCAAAATAAACTTCTACACTCCTTAGGGGCAAACCATTAAATGCAGACCCTCATTAATGTAATTTTCATAATGTCTTGTGTTCAGTCAAAAACTAGGAGACATGAGAAGTAGCAAAATGTGACCCATAGCCTGAATAAAAATTAGAAAATAAAAACATATTCATAAATGGCAAAAATAATGGAATTGGGAGAATTTTAAAACAGCTGTTATAAATATGTTTAAGGATTTAAAAGAAATCAAGAACTTGAATAAAGAATTGGAAAAAACCAAAGGAAAATTCTAGAACTAAAATTTAAGATCTGCAATAAAATATTTACCCTGAAGGATTTAACAGATAGATGCTATTAAAGAAAAGATCAATGAATTTGAAGACATGGCAATAAAAACAGCGTACAGTGAAGTACACACAGCAAAAATACAGGGGAGAGGGCAAAGGATGGAGCTTAAGTGACCTGTCATGCAATAAAAAGTGGCCTAATATATACATGATTAGATTCCTCCAAACAGAGGGGCTAATAGAAAGGGGGAAATTTTAGAGAAATAATAACAGAAAACAACCCCAATTTGATGAAAACTGTAAACTTACAGATCTAAGAAGCTTAGTAACTCCAAGTAGGAGTAACTCAAAGGAAACCACATCATATTAAAACTGCTGAAAATCAGTAGTAGAAGAAAATTTAAAGTAGCCAGAGGTGAAGAGACAAGGACACATTCCATATAGGGAAAAAAAGAAGATTTTAAAATAATGACTACAGACTTCTTATCAGAAGCAATGCAAGCCAGGAAACAATTTGGTGATATTTCTAAGTGCCAGAGGAATAAAATGTCAACCTGGAATGCTATATCCAACAAAAATATCTTTCAGAAATGAAGACTAAATAAAGATATTTTTTTCACACAAACAAAAACTACAAGAAATAGTAAAGGAAGTTCCTCAGGCCGAAAGAAAATGATACCAGATGGGAAATTAGATTAACACAAAGAAATGAGAAGCACCAGAAATGGTAACAATTTGGGTATATACAAAATATTTTCTTTCTTTTTAATTTCTTTAAGAGATAAGTGACATTATAAAGTAAAAGTAAGAGCAATGTATTGTGTGTTTTGTAAATTATGTAGAGATAAATGTATGAAAACAATGCAAAGAATAGGAAAGGGGAAAGGAAGTATGCTGTTGTAAGACAAGTCCTGTGTTACTTGAAGGTGGATTCTGTGAAGTTAAATATGCATATTCTAAACCCTAGAGTAATCACTAAAAATAAATCACACATAATGGTTATTAAGTCAAGGTTTGAAATGAAATGGAATATCTAAAACTGTTCGATAAATGCAAATGAAGGTAGAAAAAGATGATAAAAGAAAAAAAATCAGGACAAATAGAAAACAAATAAGACTATAGATAATTACAATAAATATAAATGATCTCACATCCTTATGAGAAAGGTAGAGATTGTGAGACTGGATAACAAAGGAAAACCAGTGATATATGTACAAGAAACCCACTTTAAGTATAAAGCATAAGATTGAAATATACATATTAGAAAATAGTAATCAATATGTATGTTATATTAACAACATTATGGTATCATGCTAATATTAAGTGATGTAGACTTCTGGACAAAGAATATTATGAGGGATAAATGGGGACATTTCATAATGATGAAAATGTCAATTAATCACAAAGACGTAAGTATCCTAACTATGTGTGTATATAATAACAAAAGCTTGAAAGTATGTGAAACAAAACTAATCAATAGAACTGCAGGGAGAAAAGAACAAATCCACAATTATAATTGGAGATAACATTCCTTTCTTATAGTAATGTGCAGAACAACAGACAGAAAATATGAACAGAATATCAACCAGTTCGACCTACTTGAAATGTATAAAATGCTTCTCATAACCATAGGAAAATACATATTCTTTTCTCATGCATTTGCAACATTCATTGAGGTAGAAAATATGCTCAGCCATTAAACAAGTCACAGTGACTTAAAGTGACTTAAAAATCATGTGAGGTATGTTCTCTAACAACAGTGGAATTAAAATAGAAATCAAAGGGATCTGGAAAATCCTGATATATTTGGAAATTAAACAACATATTTCTAAGTAAAGCATAGGTCAAAGAAGAAATCACAAAGGAAATTAGAAAATATTTTGAACTGAATTGTGATGGAAACGTGGCATATCAATGTTTGTTTGATGCTAACAAAGTGGTATTGAGATGGAAGTTTATGGTTCACATGCTTAATTACAAAAGAAGGTAGTTCCAAAGGCAATGATTAAAGCTTCCAGCTAAGAAATAGGAAAAGTGTCCCTACCCCACCCCAGCCCACCCTTCTGCTTGCAGGAACCAGATTTACCTTCACCAGCTAGATTGGAAAACCTCATAATTCATAGAGGATAGAGTACAGTTGACCAATGACCTCATTCTTTGGATAGAATACAGTTGACCATTGAACAACACTGGGGTTAGGGACACCAACCTTTTGCACAGCTTAAAATCCACATATAACTTATAGTCAGGCCTCCATGTATTTCATTCCTCTGTACCTGCATTTCCTCACTCACTGATTCAACCAACTGTGAATTGTATAGTACTGTAGTATTTACTATTGAAAAAAATCCATGTATAAGTGGACCCCCACAGTTCAAACCTGTGTTGTTCAAGGGTCAGCTGTACTCAGAAGGCTCTTGCCTCAGTAGTGTCAAGATTAGCCGTAGATTAAATACCGCACAGGTGGTACCAACATCTTAAAAGCAAAGACCCCAAAGCACTGAACTGTTTCCAGGTAACTTAACTGCCTCCCAGAACAAAGCTCAGTATATTTATAGGAATAAAAAACATTGAGCACCCATCAAGGTAAAATTCACAATGTCTCATATCCAGTAAAAAAATTGCCAAGCATACAAAGAAGGAGAAAAGCTGGCCCATACTGAGAAGAGAAATCAATTAACCAAAAACAACCCAGAATTGACATAGATGTTGGAATTCGCAGATTAAGCACATTAAAACAGTTATTATAGCTATATTACTTATGTTCAAAAAGAGAGAGGAAGGATTTAAAATCATAAGTAATTGAAAAAGTAAAAATAACCCAAATCAAATATCTAGAGGTTAAGACCATGATGTCTTGAGATGGGATTAACAGAAGATTAGATATTCAAGAAGAACAGATTAGTGAAGTTGAAGACATCACAGTAGAAACCAGTTTGGAAAAGAGTTTGACTGTTTCCTACAAAGTTAAAAATACACTGGCCATCCCTCTCTTAGGTATTTACCCAAGAGAAATGAAATCATATGTCCATCAAAGACGTGTATGTTGCTGTTCATTGCAACTTATTTGTAATAGCCTCAAACTGTGGAAAACACAACATGTCCATAACCAGTGGATAGATAAACAAATTGTTTTATATCCATACAATGGAATACTACTTAGTAATAAGAAAGGGATTATAATTACGTGTAACAATGTGGAAGAATCTCAGACAATGTATTTTGAGTGCAAGAAGCCAGATTTTAAAAGAATATTCTGAAATTCCTTCTATCTAAAATTCTGTATAATTCAAGCTAATTCACAAATCAAATCACTGGTTCCCTGGAGATATGGTAGGGGAAGTGTGGAGGAATTAACAAGGGGCATAAGAAAAGTGTTAGGGGGAGGTGAATAAATTCATAATCTTGATTATGATGGTGGTTTCACTGGTATATTTGTCAAAACTTACAAATTGTGGATTTTAAATATGTGCAGTATTTTATATCAATCATAATAAAGCTGTTAAATTTTTTTGAAAAGAGCAAATCAAACCTTAAGTATGGAAAGAAAACAAATCATACACATGCACACAGAAATCAATAAAGCAGAAAATGGATAAACAGTAGAGAAAATGAACAAAACCTAAAGCTGTTTTTTGAGATCAGTTAAATTGATAGTTTTCTTGCTAATGTGAATAAGAACAAGAGAGAAAACAGAAGTTAATCATATTGAAAATGAAAGGTACCTAAAGACATTGAATGGATTATAAGACAACATTAAGAGCAAATTTAGGCCAGTAAATTTAAAGGTTACATGAAACATTAAAAAGGTAGAAAAACTCTTTTTAAAGGTGTAAGTTACTACAGCTGACAGAAGCAAAAATTTTAAATCTGAGTAACTCTACATTTAATATATAAAGTTATTGATAGTTAACAATCAAAACCTTTCCCCGAGAAAACCCAAGCCCAGATGGCTTCACTGGTAAAGTTTGTCTAATATTTAGGGAAAAAATGTTAGCAGTCATTCACAAATAGAGAAAGATGAAATGTTGCCTAATTCATTTTATGAAACCAGCATTAACCCTGATACTAAAACCAGACAAAGACATTACAGGAAAAGGAAACTTATTACAGACTATTTCTTACAACCATAGAGGCAGAAATCATTTACAAATATTTGTAAATTGAATTCATTAAATATAATAAAAATATATACATATGTATATAATATAACTCACGGTCAAGTGGGCTTTACCCAGGACTATAAGGCTTGTTTAACAATTTGTATATAATCCATTATTGTAGTTCACCATATATTAGTACAATGAATGAAAAAATTCATTTGATCATTTCAATAGATGGAGGAAAAAGCATTTGACAGTACTTAACAATATTTAAATTTTCGTGTTTTTTAATAATTAAACTCGCAGCAAAGTAAGAATAGAAGGAAACAATCCCATGAGAGTTCTCTTTTCTCCATATCCTTTCCGCCATTTATCTCTTACTTTTTGACGGTAGCCATTCTAACACGTATGAGATGATACCTCATTATGGTTTTTGGTTTGCATTTCCCTAGTGACTAGTGATGTTGAGCATCTTTTCATGTACCTATTGGACATTTTTTTTTTTTTTTTGCGGTACGCGGGCCTCTCACTGTTGTGGCCTCTCCCGTTGCGGAGCACAGGCTCCAGACGAGCAGGCTCAGCAACCATGACTCACGGGTCCAGCCGCTCTGCGACATGTGGGATCCTCCCGGACCGGGGCACGAACCTGTGTCCCCTGCATCGGCAGGCGGACTCTCAACCGCTGCGCCACCAGGGAAGCCCCCTATTGGCCATTTTTATATCTTCTTTGGAAAGATGTCTAATCAAGTCCTTTGCCCATTTTTAATTGGAGTATTTGGGGGTTTTTTGGCTATTGAATTATATGAGTTCTTTATATATTTTGGGTATTAAACCCTTATCAGATATATGGTTTGCAGTCAGTGGACTGTTCCTTGATGACATCTGCATATCTTCTCGGTTTTCGAAGTAACATACAGGAGTGCCATCTTGTGTTAAGATCTTTGGAGTCAGGCAGACCTGGATATAAAAACTGGCTCTGAAACTTGCTGCATTCTAGCGCTTCACTGCCCTAAAATATTTTGGATATTCTTAAAACAACAACTATTTGTTGAGAACCTATACTGGCCAGATACTATGCTAGACACTTATGTGTGTATTACCTTAATTAATATGACTTAAAGCTAACAACCTTTTTTGAGTCCATTTTATGTATTGGACACATAGTAACACAAAGTATTTTCCATTCCGTATGTCATTTAATACAGCAACCCAATGAAGTATTGGTACTATAGTTATTATTCCTACTTTAGAGAAGAAGAAGTTGAGACCAACAGAGAAGAATTTTTTGAATATGAGGAACTCAGGTTGCTGTCACGGCTCTGGGTTTGTTTTCTATTCTTTTCTACCTGTGGAACAAAAGACTTTTTGTATTATATGTTACCCAAGCTTGTAACTGGGACTTTAACTTAAAGTCTCTTTTTGTTTTTCCTTTCCTTTAGGTTATGAATGCTAAGGGTGTCTCCAAGAGTTTAAGCAGGAAGTGTCAGGTGAAGATAAGTTTCTAAGAGGAAAGCACTGGGCAGGCTTGTAAGCGCATAAGCCCAGTTCCAGATAGGTACAGCTTTAGAAATAGCAACCTTAGTCACAAATGAAAAGGCAGTGTTTATATGTATTTGGTAAAAGAAGTATAGCTCACCTTTCTCTCATTTCCATGAACAGAACAATCCTTTGTCAGCAGTGATATTTTTGAAGGTCAAAGTTGATAAATTTTGTGCTTCTAAAATAAAATGTTGAATCACAATTCTTTTTATGATGTTTAATCGCTATCCAAAGTGCCTAGATAGGAATTTTCTTCAGGAAAGTAAAAATATGTCACTAAGGCCATGAAGGGTTTGATTGTAGCATTGCTTGCTTAGGCAGCTGTGCTTCCATAGAACTTGTGTAGTGTAAGCTTCACCCGCCATCTTTT
The DNA here is from genome assembly GCF_003031525.2 of Neophocaena asiaeorientalis asiaeorientalis. NCBI lineage: Eukaryota > Metazoa > Chordata > Mammalia > Artiodactyla > Phocoenidae > Neophocaena > Neophocaena asiaeorientalis. Next base: position 3,328,019 of record NW_020172632.1, on the reverse strand, counting down.
CCTTTATCAGCATGGAATTACTTTTCTTTTAATGTATAGTATAATCATTTTCTGCAGTGTTCAATCACTTAATATAAATGAAATTGAATTATGTGTTAATCTATAATTATAGACTAACCAACCTAATAAAAGCATATATATGAAATATTTGTACATTCTGATTTAATGATCTGTTTATTATACTGTAGTACCAGAAATTAGCTGGTTAATTTATAAGTAGACTCGATTCCTGAAAAGTAATTTGTGGAGTACTGGGAAAATTGTGATTCCTCACTGTTTCTCATTAGCATCATTTTCATTTTTTCCTTTTTACCTTTTGGTCTTTGTCTTCACTGAAGAGAATATCCTGGCCTTTGATTTGGCTCTCCTTCACAACCCGGCTATACTTCAAGTTTGGTTTAAATGCAGCTGTATTTCAAGCTGGGTTTAAGTCTCATCTGTCTCACAAAACTTTCTCTATTTGATCCACCATAATTTTTTTCTTTTCTGAAATTTTGCTGCTTTTCTCTTCAGCACAGTTTAAATTGTCTTCTAGATTATATACATTGACTTTATTATTTTTTTCCAGCTACATTCATGGATGTTATCTCCTTTCACCCTTGAACCCTAGAGGTAGATAAGATAGGCAATATTATTTCCCATTTTATAGATGCAAAAAATCTTATCTTAGAGGTAGATGAGATAAACAATATTATTCCCCATTTTATAGATGCAAAAAAAAAAGGCAAGTTATTTGATTTCTTAAAGATAAGACTTCAGCCCAAGTCTTCATTCCACAATTTGCTTTCCCTATACTATAATGCCTCAAGTTTTGTACTTTACCAACTACTCCTACCATATGCTGAGCACATATAGATATTATCAGTTGGTTTAAAATAGATTATTTCCTTTCAAACCCCCAGTCACTGATATCTGTTTCTTTTTAAAAAGGTACTTAAGTAATTGTGGAGTCTTTTATCATAATGGTGGAGCCTTAGTTCTTCAATGGCACAACATGTTGTATGATCAAGATTTGAAATTTTGACTACTGAAATTTTTCATATGCATTCATCAGACAGATGTCATTGACTGTGGACCATATGCCTAATATGAATGCTAGCTCTGGATATGAACAAATATTTATTGCATTATTTTGTTAGTAACATCTGGTCTCCTCTTTTTCGTACAGGAGAAATTAAACAGATTCTAGAAAATGAACTTCAGATACCTGTGTCTAAAATGCTGTTAAAAGGCTGGAAGACTGGAGATGTGGAAGACAGTGTGAGTTTAGTAACTGCATAAAAATAAAAGAAAATTAAGTTATGCTATTGACTAAATGATGTATAAAATTGTTTTTTATTAATGTTGTTACATATGTCAGTTGTAGGTTTGGTAATAGTAGCTGAGTTTAAGGAATCAGCAAACAATGTTTTTCAAGCTAAAACATTTTCATAGTAAACTAACAACAGTTTTAAGTGAGTTAGATATGTAAGTGGCATGTTTTTCCTACTTCTAACTATTTTATAGGAGTTAATTTGACATTCTTTTTTGAGAGCTTTTACATTTTTCTCAAACCTCATATGATGTCAGTAAGTGCCTTGGAATAATAATTTTTTTCTTAACATCTTTATTAGAGTATAATTGCTTTACAATGGTGTGTTAGTATCTGCTGTATAACAAAGTGAGTCAGCTATACATATACATAGATCCCCATGTCTACTCTGTCTTGAGTCTCCCTCCCACCCTCCCTATCCCACCCCTTCAGGTGTTCACAGAGCACCAGGCTGATCTCCCTGTGCTATGCAGCTGCTTCCCACTAGCTATCTGTTTTACATTTGGTAATGTATATATGTCTAATGCCACTCTCTCACTTTGTCCCAGCTTACCTTTCCCCTCCCTGTATTCTCAAGTCCATTCTCTATGTCTGCGTCATTATTCCCATCCTGCCCCTAGGTTCTTTAGAACCTTTTTTTTTAAGATTCCGTTTATATGTGTTAGCATACAGTATTTGTTTTTCTCTTTTTGACTTACTTACTTCACTCTGTATGACAGACTCTAGGTCCGTCCAGCTAACTCAATTTCATTTCTTTTTATGGCTAATATTCCATTGTATATATGTGTCACATATTCTTTATCCATTCATCTGTTGATGGACACTTAGGTTGCTTCCATGTCCAGGCTGTTGTAAATAGACCTGCAATGAATATTGTGGTACATGACTCGGTTTTTTTTTTTTTCCTTGCGGTACACGGGCCTCTCACTGCTGTGGCCTCTCCCGTTGCGGAGCAGACGCGCAGGCTCAGCGGCCGTGGCTCACAGGCCCAGCCGCTCTGCGGCATGTGGGATCTTCCCGGACCGGGGCATGAACCCGTGTCCCCTGCATCGGCAGGCGGACTCTCAACTACTGCGCCACCAGGGAAACCCTACATGACTCTTTTTGAATTATGGTTTTCTCAGGTTATATGCCCAGTAGTGGGATTGCTGGGTCGTATGGTAGTTCTATTTTTAGTTTTTTAAGGAACCTCCATACTGTTCTCCATAGTGGCTGTATCAATTTACATTCCCACCAACAGTGCAAGAGGGTTTCCTTATTCTCCACACCCTCTCCAGCATTTATTGTTTGTAGATTTTTTAATGATGACCATTCTGAGTGGTGTGAGGTGATACCTCATTGTAGTTTTGATTTGCATTTCTCTAATGATTAGTGATGTTGAGCATCCTTTCATGGGTTTGTTGGCAACCTGTATATCTTCTTTGGAGAAATGCCTGTTTAAGTCTTATGCCCATTTTTGGATTGGGTTTTTTGTTTTTTTGATATGGAGCTGCTTGAGCTGCTTGTAAATTTTGGAGATTAATCCTTTGTCAGTTGCTTCATTTGCAAATATTTTCTCCCATTCTGAGGGTTATGTTTTTGCCTTGCTTATGGTTTCCTTTGCTGTGCAAAAGCTTTTAAGTTTGATTAGGTCCATTTATTTATTTTTGCTTTTTATTTCCATTTCTCTATGAGGTGGGTCAAAAAGGATCTTGCTGTTATTTATGTCATAGAGTGTTCTGCCTATGTTTTCCTCTAAGAGTTTTATAGTGTCTGGCCTTCCATTTAGGTCTTTAATCCGTTTTGAGTTTATTTTTGTATACGGTGTTAGGGAGTGTTCTAATTTCATTCTTCTACATGTAGCTGTCCAGTTTTCCCAACACCACTTATTGAAGAGGCTGTCTTTTCTCCATTGTATATTCTTGCCTCCTTTATCAAAGATAAGGTGACCATATGTGCGTGGGTCTATCTATCTCTGGGCTTTCTATCCTGTTCCATTGATCCGTATTTCTGTTTTTGTGCCAGTACCATACTACGTTGATGACTGTAGCTTTGTAGTTGGTCTGAAGGAAAGGAGCCTGATTCCTCCAGCTCCATTTTTCTTTCTCAAGATTGCTTTGGCTATTCGGGGTCTTCTGTGTCTCCATACAAATTGTGAAATTTTTTGTTCTGGTTCTGTGAAAAATGCCATTGGTAGCTTGATAGGGATTGCATTGAATCTGTAGATTGCTTTGGGTAGGAGAGTCATTTTCACACTGTTGATTCTTCCAATCCAAGAACATGGTATATCTCTCCATCTGCTTGTATCATCTTTAATTTCTTTCATCAGTGTCTTATAGTTTTCTGAATACAGGTCTTTTGTCTCCTTAGGTAGGTTTATTCCTAGGTATTTTATTCTTTTTGTTGCAATGGTAAATGGGAGTGTTTCCTTAATTTCTCTTTCAGAATTTTCATCATTAGTGTATAAGAATACAAGGGATTTCTGTGCATTAATTTTGTATCCTGCTGCTTTACCAAATTCATTGATTAGCTTTAGTAGTTTCTGGTAGCATCATTAGGATTCTCTATGTATAGTATCACGTCCTCTGCAAACAGTGACAGTTTTACTTCTTCTTTTCCGATTTGGATTCCTTTTATTTGTTTATCTTCTCTGATTGCTGTGGCTTAAACTTCCAAAACTATGTTGAATAATAGTGGTAAGAGTGGGCAACCTTGTCTTTTTCCTGATATTAGTGGAAATGGTTTCAGTTTTTCACCATTGAGGACGATGTTGGCTGTGGGTTTGTCATATATGGCCTTTATTATGTTGACCTAAGTTCTCTCTATGCCTGCTTTCTGGAGGTTTTTTACCATAACTGGGTGTTGAATTTTGTCAAAAGCTTTTTCTGCATCTATTGAGATGATCATATGGTTTTTCTCCTTCAACTTGTTAATATGGAGTGTCACACTGATTGTTTTACACATATCGAAGAATACTTTACATCCCTGGGATAAACCCCACTTGATCATGGTATATGATCCTTTTAATATGCTGTTCGATTCTGTTTACTAGTATTTTGTTGAGGATTTTTGCATCTATGTTCATCAGTGATATTGGTCTATAGTTTTCTTTTTGTGTGACATCTTTGTCTGGTTTTTTTATCAGGGTGGTAGGGGCCTTGTAGAATGAGTTTGGGAGTGTTCCTCCCTCTGCTATATTTTGGAAGAGTTTGAGAAAGATAGGTGTTAGCTCTTTTGTAAATGTTTGATAGAATTCGCCTGTGAAGCCATCTGGTCCTGGGCTTTTGTTTGTTGGAAAGTTTTTAATCACAATTTCAATTTCAGTGCTATTGACTGGTCTGTTTATATTTTCTATTTCTTCCTGGTTCAGTCTTGGAAGGTTGTGCTTTTCTAAGAATTTGTCCATTTCTTCCAGGTTGTCCATTTTATTGGCTTAGAGTTGCTTGTAGTAATCTCTCATGATCCTTTGTATTTCTGCAGTGTCAGTTGTTTCTTCTCCTTTTTCATTTCTAATTCTATTGATTTGAGTCATTTTCCCTTTTTTTCTTGATGAGTCTGCCTAATGGTTCATCAATTTTGTTTGTCTTCTCAAAGAACCAGCTCTTAGTTTTATTGATCGTTGCTGTAGTTTCCTTCGTTTCTTTTTCATTTATTTCTGATCTGATCTTTATGATTTCTTTCATTTTGCTAACTTTGGGGGGGTTTTTTGTTCTTCTTTGTGTAATTGCTTTAGGTATAAGGTTAGGTTGTTTATTTTGAGATGTTTCTTGTTTTTCAGGTAGGATTGTATTGCTATAGACTTCCCTCTTAGAACTGCATTTGCTGCATCCCATAGGTTTTGGGTCATCATGTTTTCATTGTCATTTGTTTCTAGGTATTTTTTGATTTCCTCTTTGATTTTTTCAGTGATCTCTTGGTTATTTAATAGTAGCATATTGTTTAGCCTCCATGTGTTTATATTTTACAGTTATTTTTTCCTGTAATTGATATCTAGTCTCATAGCATTGTGGTTGGAAAAGATACTTGACATGATTTCAGTTTTCTTAAATTTACCAAGGCTTGGTTTGTGACCCAAGATATGATCTATCCTGGAAAATATTCCATGAGCACTTGAGAAGAAAGTGTATTCTGTTGTTTTTGGATGGAATGTCCTATAAATATCAATTAAGTCCATTTTGTTTAAAGCTTGTGTTTCCTTATTTATTTTCATTTTGGATGATCTGTTCATTGATGAAAGTTGGTGGTTAAAGTCCCCTACTATGATTGTGTTACTGTTGATTTCCCCTTTTATGGCTGTCAGCATTTGCCTTATGTATTGAAGTGCTCCTATGTTGGGTGCATAAGTATTTACAATTGTTATATCTTTTTCTTGGTTTGAGCCCTTTATCATTATGTAGTGTTCTTATTTGTCTCTTGTGAGAGTCTTTATTTTAAAGTCTCTTTTATCTGATATTAGGATTGCTACTCCAGCTTTCTTTTGATTTGCATTTGCATGGAATATCTTTTTCTATCCCCTCACTTTCTGTCTGTATGTGTCCCTAGGTCTGAAGTGGGTCTCTTGTAGACAACATATATACGGTCTTGTTTTTGGATCCATTCAACCAGTCTGTGTCTTTTGGTTGGAGCATTTAGTCCATTTACATTTAAGGTAATTATCAGTATGCATGTTCCTGTCACCACTTTCTTAATTGTTTTGGGTTTGGTATTGTAGGTCTTTCCCTTCTCTTGTGTTTCCTGCCTAGAGAAGTTCCTTTAGCATTCGTTGTAAAGCTGGTTTGGTGGTGTAGAATTCTCTTAGCTTTTGCTTGTCTGTAAATGTTTTAATTTCTCCATCAAATCTGAATGAGATCCTTGCTGGGTGGAGCAATCTTGGTTGCAGGTTTTTCCCTTTCATCACTTTAAATTTGTCCTGCCACTCCTTTCTGGCTTGCAGAGTTTTTGCTGAAAGATCAGCTGTTGACCTTATGGGGATTGCCTTGTATGTTATTTGTTGCTTTTCCCCTGCTGCTTTTAATATTTTTTCTTTGTATTTAATTTTTGATAGTTTTATTAATATATGTCTTGGAGTGTTTCTCCTTGAATTTATCCTGTGTGGGAGTCTCTGTGCTTCCTGCAGTTGATTGACTATTTCCTTTCCCATATTAGCGAAGTTTTCAACTATAATCTCTTCAGATATTTTCTCAGCCCCTTTCTTTTTATCTTCTTTTTATGGGACCCCTATAATTTGAATGTTGGTGCATTTAATGTTTTCCCAGATGTCTCTGAGACCGTCTTCAATTCTTTTCATTCTTTTTTCTTTATTCTGCTCTGTTGTAGTTATTTTCGCTATTTTATCTTCCAGGTCACTTATCTGTTCTTCTGCCTCAGTTATTCTGCTATTGATTCCTTCTAGAGAATTTTTAATTTCATTTCTTTTGTTGTTCATCATTGTTTGTTTTCTCTTTAGTTCTTCTAGGTCCATGTTAAACGTTTCTTGTGTTTTCTCTATTCTATTTCCAAGACTTAGGATCATCTTGACTATCATTACTCTGACTTCTATTTCAGGTAGACTGCCTATTTCCTCTTCATTTGTTTGGACTGGTGGGTTTTTACCTTGCTCCTTCATCTACTGCATATTTCTCTGTCTTCTCCTTTTGCTTAACTGACTGTTTTTGGGGTCTCCTTTTCACAGGCTGCAGGTTCGTAGTTCCCATTGTTTTTGGTGCCTGTCGCCAGTGGGTAAGTTTGTTCAGTGACTTGTGTAGGTTTCCTGGGTGAGGGGACTGGTGCCTGTGTTTGATGGATGAGGTGGGTCTTGTCTTTATGGTGGGCAGGACCATGTCCGGTGGTATGTTTTTGGGTGTCTGTGAACTTATTACTGTTTTTAGGCAGGCTCTCTGCTAATGGGTGGGGTTATGTTTCTGTCTTGCTACTTGTATGGCATGGGGTGTCCAGTGCTGGAGTTTTCTGGCCATTGAATGGAGCCAGGTCTTATCGTTGAGAATGGGATCTCTGGGAGAGCTCTCACTGGTTTATATTACGTGGGTCAGGGAGGTCTCTGGTGATACAGTGTCCTGAACCCGGCTCTCCCACCTCAGTGGCTCTGGCCTTACACCTGGCCGGAGCACCAAGACCTTGTCAGCCACACGGCTCAGGAAAGTTTCTAGAGGTCCTGTGGTGTGGGCATGTCAAGCTCTCCCTTTTATAGCCATGAAAAAGTTGCTGTATTTGGCCCTTCCTTTCCTTGCAGATTGGCTCTACTAGGTCACTCTTCTGACGGTCAGCAAGGCTGCTCACCACTCCGGTCAGCAGCTCATTTCCCGCCTTAAGCAGGAAAGCCTAGAATAATAATTTATTGAACAATTACTTATTGGCCTGAAAGAAGTCATACACAGTATATACATTTATGTCCAGTAGTGTTTATGGAACAAGGAAGATAATAGGAAATCTTTTTAACTCGGAAAATTTAAATGGTAAGAATATTTCATTGTTTACTTGGATAGGGTCAGGTGCATAGAATGAGTTATATTTTAAGAATTTGTACAAAGTGTTGCAATTTTAAGGTAGTAGTTGCTATTCTCAAGGACCCAGTAGCAGCCTTAGGCATAAAATATTTCACACACTTACTCTTTTTCTGACAGAGAGAGTAGGGAGTGATGGAAAGAAATGAGTTAACTCCGGAGTTTTAGGTGTTTGAGGTAGAAATAATTATCAAATCTTTTCAGAGTAGTTACTGAGTTGGTACTTCAGTACCAGGCAGAAACTTAGAATCTTCATCTTTTGGTTCAATTCTTTGTCAATTGCTTCTGGTAGACATTATGCTTATAAATACTTATATGTGAGTTCATTTGATATGTAGAGATGTTCTGAGTACTTCAGTAAGTTATTTATAGAAATTTCAGGTTGGCAAGATATTTATAAATTAGGTACAAATTAGTGATGTGCTATATTAGGGATCAGCAAACTTTTTCTGTACAGAGCCAGGTAGTTAATGTTTTAAGCTTTTTGGGCCATATAGTCTCTGTTGCAACTACTCAATTCTTCTGTCATAGCTTGAAAATAATTACAGACCATTTGTGTAAGAGTGAGCATGACTGTTCCAATAAATCAATATTTGTGGACACAGAAATTTGCATTTTATATAATTTCACATATCATGAAATACTCTTCTTTTGATTTGTTTTCAAACATTTAAAAATGTAGGGCTTTCCTGGTGGCGCAGTGGTTGAGAGTCCTCCTGCCGATGCAGGGGACACAGGTTCGTGCCCCAGTCCGGGAAGCTCCCACATGCCGCGGAGCGGCTGGGCTCATGAGCCATGGCCGCTGAGCCTGCACGTCCAGAGCCTGTGCTCTGCAACGCAGTGAGAGGCCCGCGTACCGCAAAAAAAAAAAAATAAAAAAAAAGTAAAAACCATGCTCAACTCACAGGCCATCCAAAAGCAGGCACTAGGCTGAATTTGTCACACAGGCCGTAGCTGACTGATTCCTGCTGCTTTATGGCTGCTCTAATTGAAATGTGGATTAAAAAATAAAAAGTCTTGACTGAGTAAATCAACAACTTTGGCAGAAGTAAAACACCAAAATGTATTAGTTTACATAGCTATATCATTTATTCCTTCATTTATTGAGAGACCTGTGGATGTGAATCAGCCTTACATGGCATTTTCGTTAGTTTGTGAAGAGAAAGGCAATCATGTTGAAAATGTTCTTAAAGCTATGTGTTCTAATATAGCTGTCTCTCAGTAACCATAGGGGATTGGTTCCAGGACCGCACCCCATACCAAAATCCGTGGATGCTCAAGTCTCTTACCTAAAATGGCATTTTATTTGCATATAACCTACACATCCTCTGTATAATTTAAGTCATCTCTAAATTACTTATAATACCTAATACAATGTAAGTGCTATGTAAATAGTTGCTGATGTGCATCAAATTCAAGTTTTGCTTTTTGGAACTTTTGGAATTTTTCTGAGTACTTTCCATCCTTGTGTGTGGAACCCATGGATATGGAGGGCTGACTGTATTTGAACTTAGTCTTTGTTATCAATAATATTTTCAGTTACTTATTTCTATGTACTCTTTTCTGTAGGTGAAATTTCCATGCCATTAATTTTCCATGCCATTAATTTTCTGATTGCTTCCAAATTTATATTTCCAGGCTATACTTCTATGAATTCACATATCCAAATTGGTAGTTCACTTTTATGCTTGCATACCTTATTGGCATCTTTAACTTAACATGTTTAAAATGGAACTCTTGATTTTCCTTCCCATGCCATTTCTTCACCAGTCTTCCCCTATAAATGGCAGAACTATATCACCAGTGCTAAATCCAAAAATGTGGGCATTAATCTTTTCCCATTTGAAAAACACCTAATCCTCAGAAACTAACACAACATTGTAAATCAATTATACTTCAATAAAATAAATATTAATTAATTTATTAATTTATTGGCCATCCTGTGCAGTTTGCAGGATCTTAGTTCCCTGACCAGGGATTGAACCCGGGCCATGGCAGTGAAAGAGCTGAGTCCTAACCACTGGACTGCCAGGGAATTCCCCAATAAAATAAATTTTTTAAAAATTTCAAAAGCACCTAATCCTTTGGTAAGTCCTATAGCATCTATCTCCAAAATATATCTCAACCATGGCCACTTTTCAGTATTTTTATTGCACTGCCTAATCCAGGCTGTTAGCATATCTTGTCTGGAACAATGTAATAGCTTCATTATTGTTTTTCCAGCTTTTTTTCTTGGGTTCTCCCAATGCATTCTCAACACAGGAGCCAGAATGAGCTTTTAAAAATATAAATCAAATTATATCACTCTCCTGGTAAAACATAACTTTTTATTGCACTTTGAATAAAGTTCAAGCTACTCACCATGGTTTAAAAGGTATTGTATTATTTACCCTCTATTCACATCTACAGCCTCATCTTCAGCCTTTCATACCCTCTCTTTCCAAGCTGCAGCCATAGAAACCTCTTTTTAATTCTTCTAATAGGCTCAAGCTCTCTATAACTTTACCTGACAGATGCTATTTAACTGCCTGGAATGCTTTACACCCAATTCTTCACATGGGTGGCTCTTTTTCATCTTTCAATCAAGTCTCAGCTTAAAATGTTACTTTCTGTAACAGACCTCTGTATAAAAGGCTCCCATCCCAGCGTTTCCCATCACAACACCATAAGTAGAGGGACCATGTCTGTTTCTTTCACCATTAGATATCCAATGCCTGATATAACAGGCATCAAATAAATGTTTGTGGAATGACTGAATGACTTAAAGAAAGCATCCATTTATTTCACCATATCATATGTGGTTTGAGAAGGAAGGTTTAGTGGAAAATCTTTGGATGATGGCATGGCAAACTGACAATAATGATCCAGTGGTAAGACCAAGCAGTTATCAATAATCCTCAAAGTAAAATAATGGAAGATGAAAAATGGTAAAAATAACTTTCCTGTGTGTATATGCATGTGGTTTTTTTTGTTTGTTTGCACGTGAACTCTTGAAAGGTAAAATAGATGAATTTCAAAAGGACTTTCATATATATGACAAAAAGATTCAGAACTTCAGGGCTTCCTGGATGATTGTGAAGTTATGATTAATTACCTACTACAGTGTCTTATTTTCAAACCATGGGTCACAAGCCATTAGTGAGTTTTGAAGTTAACTGAGTGGGTTATAGCCAGTATTAAAAGGAAAAAGAAATAGGATAAAAGATGTCAGAGTGTATTGCAAATAATGAGTAAGTATTTCTTTTTATTTAAGAAATAACTAATATGAGTCAAGAGTAAGTCCCAAAGCCTGTGAAGGAAGACCGTGCCCTTAGTAAGATGGGCCCTCTCATGGAGGGGTCAAGAATAAGTTCATTATGTTCTATGCTTGGGTAAGATCAGCCCTTCCTAGGTGTCCCTACTTCCATCTGCAGGGTTAAAAGGGGTTCCTAGATATCTACTCCACCTTTCTTTCCAACACTTTCAGCCCTGACATTATTATTTGCTTTGATTCAACCAGAACCAATTTCATTATGCCTTTTCCTCCTGTTTATGCAAGTCACTGCAAGGAGTCTCAGATTCCCACTTCACCCCGCACTCAAACCTCCATAGCCTTTGCACAGCCCGTATCTGTCTCTATTCTTTTTCCTTTACAGTGCTTGAAACCTTTTTGCTATGCCCTGTGGAACTATTCATCATTAACCAAATTCAAATTCCTCTTATTGTCAACCTCTTCCCTGCACATTCTCTTCACTATCTACCCTCTGACTGAAATCTGCCTTTCTGATCACATTGTTTTTCTGTACGCTTCTCAGTGTTAATTTCTTTTCTCCAGTAGCCATCATACCACTGGACTAACGTAAAACGTGTGTTCTCATTGTTCCTCATTTCCATTTCCAGTCCTTCCTCTCTAAAAAACCTTCAGCTTTGACTTTCATGTAAAAAAAAAATTGTATCACCTACTTACTGAGGTCATCTTTCCTCATTTTCTGATGATTTTTAGTTCCTGGTTTATAATTGCTCTCTGTGTTAATTCTTATTAATATAGCCTTGTAAATGATTCTTCTAACATCTTGGCCTCTTAGTTTCTTGAACTTATTTTCTACAGTGATCTTTTTTTCCCATCCTATGTCAGCCATACCTTCCTGTGGTCTTGTCATTTAATTAAAACAATTCTTAAATACTAATTTCAAGCTTCCATTTTCTATTAATAGTTCACTCATGACCACATTACTAAATTCAATGTCATGGCTTTTAAGTGTCGTCTGTGTGCACTGTCAATTTTATATCTCTAATTTATATTTCTACCCTAGACCTGTTCCCTGAATTGTCTTCTCTTCACCTCAGATTTGGGATGTTTTTTAAAGGTGTATTTTATTTAGGTGGTTGGTTTGATATTTAATTGGTTTTATTCTTTTATTTCTCTGACACAAGTCAGTCAGTGGATGTTGGAAGACTGAGGGGAACTGCATAATAACCTGCCTGTTAATTGCAGTGCAAAACTATGGCGAGGTCCTGTCGCTGGATTCCATCATTCCAATTCCAGTGCAATGGCAAATATTAGGTTCTTTCTTTATAGAGTATCAGTCTTCTCTCAATGGACTAGACAACACTGGTATTATAGTATCACTCCTAAACAAAATTTACTATGACCAAATCAGAAAAGTAATATGATTATAATCTATCTCGTCATATAAAAGATAACAAGACCTGGAGAGAAAAATCCTGGATTACACTCCCAGCTTGGTTAGGGTCTTAGAGTTTTCATATATAAAATAGGAAGCATTGATTTTAGTTGCCAGGGTGGTTGTAAAAATTCATTAAGCAGGAGAGGTACATTATATGTGAAATTACAAAGCATGATTATTACAATTATTTATGCTAGTAAATACCAATAGTAATCTATTTCATTCAACTCTCACTTGATTTTTATAACAACTCTACAAGATTACAGGCTGATTCTGATATCTCTAATTTATAAATTAGGAAATTGAGGTGTTTAGAAGAGTTTTGTGGATTGTTCAAGGTCATCAGTGAATACTTCTGATACTGAAATCTCCATCTGACCCTCCATCTACTATAACTTCCAGTTTCTTGACACAAATATATAAAGCTTTATTCCAAAGATGCCTTCTTTTTTGGAAGCTGTTCTCTATAATGAGATTTTTTTAAAAATATCTTGTAATTGTCATTATATACTTGTTGAAGGGTATTTATATACATTATTTCACTTACTGTAGTTCTCAAGAATATTAATGAAATTTTGGTGTGTGAATGAACTTTTAGTTACCGTACACTATTAATCATTTAGTAAAATGTAGATATAAAATAACATGCTTTTAAATTGTTTACTGACAAACAATATTATTCTCAAGGTTTGGTGAGAGCTATATCTTAAACCACGTCTTATAAAATTTTTTTTTCTTAACTTGATTTTACTGCCACTAGGGGGTGCCTGTTAATTGAGTCTTATTTTGTATTTACATTTTTTTTTTAAAGCTAAGAGCAGTAAAATTACCATATAAGTGTTTGTAACTGAATTATATTTAGAATTATTTTAAAGTAAGTAATGTTTTTCAGCAAACAGAATTTCAGGCTTTTTGAGAATTTAAGAGCAAACTCTTTAATCGTAATTTTTATAACAGTTGAAATGCATTTAAAAACTTTTAAAATCAGATTTCACTAATTAATTCAAAGGTGATGCAGTACCCCTATGGCACAACTTCAGGTTATACTGTACATCATGGTAAAATCAGAAGGGATGGGGACTGTTAATTATACCTGTTTCATATTATTATAGGAAAAATTCAGTCTGTCCAAGATTTATTGATTACCTACTAGATGAAAACAAGCTCTGTCCTGTGGGAGCTTATAACCTATTCATTAAGGTATATATAAGCTTTTATATATATATATATATA